>NC_028455.1:31986223-32056472 GCF_000263155.2 Setaria italica | reverse complement strand
CCCGGCATCCCCATCCTGGCTCCTGTCGCCGTAGCGCAGCCGCAGGCCGCAGCGGGTGCGTTGCCGGCAAGTGTAGCGGCCGCTTTTCGTCTCTTTTCGGCTGCCTTTCTCTTTCGTGCAATTCGGTCCTTGGGCATGATTATCTGCCTTAGTTGCGTGGGGAATCCCTGCGATTGTAAGCTGACCACAAGGATTTCTTTTCAAGTTGCTGCAAGCAGAGTAGAGCCGACATGAGTGGGCATGTGAGGATCAAGCTAGCACTATTCTCCCCCTTAGTGGCATAGAGTGTCACTAACATATGCAACGCGCAGCACACTCGTAAGTTTATAAATCCATTTTCATGCGGACCGAACCATACCACATTCAAAGTTCAACGAATGGAAAATCAATTGAAATATGAGCATGTTAACTATGCGCTCTTCAGTGTATGAAAGATATCAAATATATGAAGAATGTAATCAGTTTCAAAAAAATTAGGAAGAATATAACAAATTTGTAATGTTATAAATATAATTTTCAATGCAAAATATAGATATAACATTTTCAAAAGTTCGCCAAGTATATTGAATCTTTTAGTTTTTTCTTTTGCTTTTTGGCTGGTTGTTGAAATATGCAGAGATGTTAATGAAAGGCTGCACTTGAGTCCTAGAGTTTTTGACAATGAAAGTAGCTTTTGGGCTTGGAAACGTGAATGGACTTGCACCGTACATCCAGTAAGGAGGAATTGTCAGCAAGTCAAGTCAGTAGATTTATTCTTTCAAGCCTTTCGTTGCAAAAGTAGGAGAAACATAAACTAATTATCTACAAAGTAATCAGTGCGGCATGTATATTACTGTTAGCAAATGCAAATGAACAGTTAACAATAATCAGTGAAATATAACAAATCCATTCTCTTTCGAAATTTTCATTAAAAGTTATAGGTCACTGAAAAGGACATGTTTGTTTTTAACATGAAAAAAACTGTAAATGATTTTGAAAACATAGCACATTTTACGTAATATTACAACAGAATCCAAGTATTGTTAATTTGTTGAGCTAAGCCACACTCTTCATCTCAATCTATACCCCGCTTTGTCATCTGCACCATTCTTTAACACTGTGGATGATATCCCTTTCCTCTTTGTTCGATGGTCTGTGTCTTACCTTTCCTCTATTTATGACTACAGTTTCTCTTTTGCTTCTTTGGCAGGTGGTTGAAATGTAAGCAGATGTTAAGCATGCATTTGAGTCCAGAGTCTTTGACAATGAAAGGAACTTTTGGACTTGGAAATGTCAATGGAGTGTACCGTACATTTAGGTATGAGGAATTGACCTTGATGCATGCCAAACCACTAGGTATTCTTCCAAAAAAATTTTGTTGACAAGTAGGGGAAAACACCAACTAATTATCTGCAAAGTGATCAGTACCGCATGTATGTTACTGTTAACAAATGCAAATGGACATAGAGATTCTGTGTTATTCTCTTCGGAATTCTTCATTAAAATCTATAGGGTTTTGAAAAGGATCTTGTTTGTTTGTAATGGAAACCGCATATAAAATTTTTAGGAAACATAATAATATTACGACGAAATCCCAAATATCAATTAAGATACATGGATGTTAAATTGGTTATCTGTTGAGCTAAGTCACATGCTAGGTCTCAATATAAATCGTAATCTTTCCTACCACAGTTTGTACTGAACTGAGTGTGTTGCCTACCACTGAATCTCAGCATTGGCAAAAAGGACCCAAAAAGACACCATACGCACAACACCTCAATAGCTTGCCATAACATATCCCACTGTCCGTGCACAGGCAAGTCAAACAAAAAGATCCGAAAAGCTCCTCACCACTTTGTCACCACTTTGCGCAAAATATGAACTCACCCGATCTGGCAGCTCTCACTTTCTCTTCAACCACAATGACACCACAAGACTCCAAAAACAAATCTCTGAAAAATGGAACGCAATGAAAAGCTACAAAACGTTCAGAAGCATGGCGACAGGTTGTGGCCATTGTTTGAAGGGAAGAGAAATGCAGAAAAGGGAGCCATGGAATATATGTCGTGTGTAGTAGTGTGACCTAACCTAAGCAGCATATCTGTCCGCCTTGATTTGCTCACCGTTTCTTCTTTTCAGTACCACTCATGCTGAAGAACAAAATCACCATGCGTTGCATAACAAAGAGAATTTCTTCATTGTTATCTGAACTTTTGTCTCCTCAATAATGGTTATTGTTCGTCTGATTGTCTCCATGGGTGAATATAGCCGGATAAGGTGGTACTCAATAATGGGCGCCTTTTGGCACTGAATCATAGTGTTACCACTGTTCCTTCATGCAAACCCGACATTTCATCAGTGTTTGATGCAACTGTTGCAAACTACCATGATTGCTACGGTTCACATCGATGGCCCAGGGCCTGATGGAGATCTGATCATCCTTCTAACTGCTAAGCCCTCCCTGCTGCAGGCAAGTGCTCTCTGTTTATTTGACTCTGCCATCTTACTGTCTTGTAGGACTATAAAGTAGAAATCATAGCACAAGGAAAAAAAGAATTTCGATCTGGTGTAGTAATTGACACCCCAATGGCCGTCCCGAATCCGTCGAAAAGGCCAGGCAGATCTCAAGATGAATGCTTGCGAGCATCAACCACACGCAAGAACAGAATTGCAGCCTGCGCACGCAAGAGCCAAGCCAGCGTCGCCATTCGGTAGTAATTCGCGCTTGAAGTTGAAGATTTGCCGATGCCCGGCGTGTGGGGGTGGTTTACTCGCGTCGCCATCCGCCAAATTCAGTGAGGAGTGAGGCCACCGCGAGCTGAGCGGCCGCCTCGATCGGCGCCGGTGACGTGCGGGTGGGCCGCGGGCGGCGAGCCGCCGCCTCCATTAACTGCAAGGGCTCATGGGTTCGGTGGGTTCGGTGGGTTCGGTGGCTTGTGATGAGCTGAGCTCCTCGCTTCCGGATGACGACGACGACGACGACGACGAGCGGCCCGATCGATCTGCGGAAGAATCTTTTGACAGTGAGAGTGGCTTGGAAACGCAGCAAGCGATTCCCTGCTGGTCAGGACAGGCCAGGCCAGGCAGCTTGTGTTCTTGGCCCCGGATGTGCCCACGTCTGATGTGCCGGGGAGTTAATCGGGTTGTTGACCTGTGCGCCTGGTTTCAAGCACACACGTGTTTTGATTCAGTAATCTCTGGGATTAGGAGAGGTAACGGAACTTAAATGGGACAGGGTTAGAAGAAATCGCAAGTGCTCCCTTCGTCCCAAAAAAGAGCGCATTCTATCTGAACAAGTTGTCCAGATACATGGCCAGGAATACATTCTTTTTGGAACGAGTGACCATCGGGATGATGACGTCAGTCGCATGAACATCGAAGCAGCTACTTTTTTTTATAAAAAAAAAGAAAAATAAAGAAAAGGACATTGAAGCAAGCTAGCTCCATCTCAGGCGGAATCGCAGCGATGGCCTGAACTGCCCTGCCCTGCACGCACACGAACAGTGTGCCACCACACGGCCGGCATTACTGCCGGAGGTGAAGCGTCCCCGGCCGGCCGGTCATCCACCGCAACTAATTGCGCTCCCTCCCTCCCCTGGACCGGGGGACCCCTGCACAGTTGGCTGCCGAACATTCATGTGCACAGCGCGGCGGCAGGGGCCGAGAGATCAGGGATGGATGGGGATGGCAACGCGGATCGATCCACCGGCCGGTGAGGTGAGAAGCGGCCGCGGGCACGGACAATCCGGGACAGCAGGGCCTCGCCGGCATTATTACCCCCGCCGTGCCGCCGCTTAATTGCCACCGTGGAGCCGCGGTTTCGGAGGATCCCCCACCCCCTTCTCGATCCCTCCTCCTGCTGCACGTTGCCGGGCACATGCTGACCTGCGACGCGAGCTGTGCGGTGGCGGCGGCGCCTGCAGCAGCAACGGCAAGATCGCTCAGGTTGATCCGGGGGATGTGACGGAACGTTCCGTGAACACGGCCTACGCCGCTACGCGTATAAAATTATCGGACATCGTACGACGATCTTTGCATCCAATCCATTAAAATAGGCAAGAATGCATCCAGGTCCTCAAACTTGTTCGGAGATGTTACTTACTTTTTTTTTTTCGGAAAAAGGATGTAGCTTATATTAGAAGATAACTGATTGCACAATACATCCCTTTCTTGCAGAAAGGACCCTGAGTAAAAGAGAATTACAACAAGATCCTAGCTACACCTACTGTTCTTCTTCTTCATCCGAACAAACTTCCGATTCTGCTTCTCTATTCGACAAGGCTGATACCCGAGCATCAAACCCCCAAACTCGCCAAGCCAAATCGAAGAACGGATTCCAAGCTTTGGATAGCTGCAAGAGGTTCTCGGTAATAGGACGTCAGCCGTCAGTCTCCTCGATCTCACGATCTGGCACCACCGCGCACTTCCTCCACAAACCACAGCCCAGATGCTCCAGTAACCAGCTCCGGCAACGTCAGGAAGGGATCCAGCAGTCCAAGAACCGAATCCAAAGAAGAAAGAACACATTCGAGCACAACTCGAATGCCACAAAAATTCCACTCCACCATGCCACCACAAACAGCAGCTAGCAGAGGGAAAGCAAGCCGCAAAGGATTCGCCGTTGCCTCCTTCAAGCGACCAAAATCGAAAGAAAAGACGAACGACGAACCTCCGGCAGGACGAACTTCGCCGGAGAAGACGAAAGGATCGACTTCAGAGCCGGCGAAGAAACTTATTCGGCGACGGAAAAAGCTCCTCCGCAGCCACTGTTCCCCGCAACCCTAGCTCCGCCATCGCCGACGACGGCGAGCAAACCCTAGGCGTAGATACTACCCTACATACCCTATATACATCCGCACAACGATTCCCCAGCCCTCCTCCCTCTCCGGCGCCAACCCGGCCGCTAGAGAGGAAAGGGCCAGGCGGAATCGCCGCCGGAAGGAAGTCCGCCTCTCGTTCGCCCCTTTTCACTCGCTCAGCACTGTAGCAAGGGATAGTGATGTTACTTGCTACTTAGATCTTTGAGCTAGTAATTTTTGGATCTTAAATTCTTAATTCTCAAAACGTGGTGTTAGCAACATGTAGAGTTCTTGATAGACTTCGCTAGAAGGGAAATGCCGTTTTGGAGACCAAGTTCACCAGGATCACAAGTGTTTATTATTAGGCAAATCGGGAGATCGATCTTCTTGGCCAACCACAAGAAACCTACTCTGTTTGTGTGGTTTAACTAAAAGATGGAGTGCTATTGTCAACGCAATTTTGTTCCATTTGCAGTTTGAGTGGCCAAGTCAACTCAACCACCGCCACTTATTCCTAAGTTTGACAGTCCAGGTCTGGAAAAACTGAGCTGAACTTGATCTGGACACGCCCACAGATCCAATCAACACCCTCGCTTTTCTGACTTTTACATTACACTTCTCACCGGTGCTTTGACTTGGCTTCAGTTTCAGTACAAAAAAAGGAAGGATTTTTTTTTTAACATTCATGGATATACACAACTGTGTTTTTTTAGGTGATATATACAAGTGTGTTGCTTTCGAGATAAGTGTTGTCATCTCTGTCATCACTGTCCATGTAATACAGATTAGTGAACAGTAATGTGATGCTCAGCGAGATGATAAACAATTATTTGGAGGAGCACTATGAGTAATCTATTGCATGCACTTGTGCTGATGAGGACAAAGAGAGACCCATAAGGTAATCACTTGTCCCTGTTGCAAACAAAAAGGCTATGCCAAAGAGTATACTGTATGTGTATAGTTGAAAAATCTCAATCTAGAATCCAAAGAGGAGATGCACCAAAAAGTTTCCCTTATGTCAAAAGTGGTCTGAAAAGATGAGTGGATTGGATTGGCACTACTTCTGGTAGGTGCCGAATACCAAAATCTTTTAATGCATTTCTGGTGGTTCATAAAATGTTGAAACATTATCAAAGAAATGGCCGACTTTCTGGAATATATTATAATACATTTTTAAATTAAACTGGATTATTTTTATTGCATTGTTCCTATAATTTCTCATGTAAAGACAACTTAGAACTGCATCAGTAATACAGCCGCCAAGATCCAATGTATTCATCATGTGGCAGTTTGGAGTAGTGTTATCAAATGGATCTGATTGTTAAACAAGTATCCATCTCAGGTTTTAAGATTCTTTGACACTTGCAAATACAAAAAAAGAAAAGATGCATTTTTGTACGGCTGTACCCATCTCTGTGTTTTAAGAGGACAGAGGGCACATGCTTGTTGTGCCCTACCTTTTTCCATAATGTGTTAGTGACAATATTTGGTTTCCTGGTTAATATCTTTTTTGCATTTTAAAAATCATGGTGCTATTCAAACATGTAAAGCCAAATTATACAGCCCAAAATTAAAATTGGATTGAAGTAACTAGAAGCCCACTATTAAGTTCTCTCAATTTTTCCAAAGTAAACATAACTTAAAAAGTAAAAAAAAAACCCTACATTTTAACCAGTAATTGTAATTTAAAACATATCTTTTATGAGATAGGCATTATCCCACGTGGCAAAGCATTGTATCTTCAAAGTGACCTTATCTTGGAGTAAATTTTTCCCCATTTCCCCATCATAGGATTCCATCACCCATAAGGAGGGCATCATGATAATCAATTAAACCAACACCCAACCAAGCCCTAATTAAAAAATTAAAATAACATTTTTTAGCACAAACCTCCAAGTAAGAAGACCATACAATCCAGATGATACAAAAGGCTCAACGCCACAAGACCTGCAAAGCATCAAAACCCTACAGCCACCCCACAGTTTGCAGCAACACACAACAGTCAGCAGTTACCACTCCCACCCTGTGCTCCACCCTGTTGCCTCGCTCCCATTGGCCGCCATGGGCTCCTGCCTCTCCTCCGAGGCCCCCGCCGCCGGCGACGGGCCGGCGTGGCGGAAGAGGCGGCGCGGGAGCCGGGAGGGCGCGGCCTGCGGCGGCGCCTTCTCCAGCGGCGGCAAGAAGGTGCCCGGGGGCGGGGGAGAGATGACGGAGGACGAGCTCGCGCGGGTCTCCGGGAGGATGTTCGGCAACGGCGCGAGCGCGGTGGCGTGCCTCCACACGCAGCAGGGGCGGAAGGGCACGAACCAGGACGCCATGGTCGTGTGGGAGGTGAGCTCGTAACCGCCGCTTCTTGCCTGGTGATTCGGTCCGGTGGCCGGTGGGTTCTGAGCCCTGATCAGTGGCGGTGTTCGGTCCGTGTGCGATCTTGGTCCCAAAACAGCCGCCTTTTTGTCCCTTTTTTGCATGGTTTAGAGCGTCGAAATGATTGCGTTTACTCGTCCAAAATCCGAAGTGTTCCTTAGCTGTTGGTGGTAATGGCTTGGCTTGGCTTGGTTGGGTTTCGGTTAGGGGCATATTTTGATTTTGGGTTTTGTTTTGATTCGATGGGGGAAGCGTCTGTGTATTAAAGATTTGTCATTTTTGAAGTTAAGAGGGGTTTAGCTTTAAGAAGGAGAATACCGCTCTCTGAGGTGTTCCTTGCAAAGATAGATTCGGATTTGCAGTTGAAGTTGGAATGGGTGCTTTTTTTATGGTTTGGATTTGGTTGGCAGCTCTCTTACTCCACGGGATGGTTTGATTCGAAATGCGGTGTTGTGCTGTAGATTATTCGAGCTTTATTAATCTGAAAGTGAGAAGTTTTCAGAGTGGAACTGGAAAGTGCCAGCATAATTTTGTCCGATGATTTCTAAAAAACAAAAAGATTCTGATAGTTGGCGCATGAGTTGGTTGAGATTATAAAAGAATTGTTCATTTCTTGTCTTGCTTTTGGTTATAATCTATGTTTGTAGTTCAGGGCTTCAGGCGAGATTCTTTCCTGTGATACTTTGGCAACCTTTTCTACCTATCTTTGTTTTGATCTCTTTTCGTTTCAAAGAATGGTATAATGTTGCTGCTTTCTTGAACAGGTTGTGCTATGTGCTGTCAGGTGATTGGTTGGTCCTAGTAATAGCTGTCTTATTCAATTTATGACCCATCATAATCGATTCATGAATTGCTCTTTAGTTTCATGAACAAGCAACTGGTATACACAATAGGTTGTTTGTGATCCTTATCTCATAAATGAAGTTTACCAGAGGGAGAGAATGAAGTGTGCTTATGGATGATCTCTCACTATTTTTAGACCTAGCTAAGTGTACGTAGGTTGCTGTCTTGTAGGTATTTAAGAATATCTGTATGCATTAGTTTAGCAAGTCAAAGAAGTAAAGGCAGTCACTTTCTAAGTTGCATTGAGGATCATGTTCTTCAGAGACAATAAAAAGACTTCAAGCCTATAGATTCTCAGAACAGTGCTATTGATTGTTAATATTCAAGGCTAGAAAAGTACCTAATTATTTAGGGTGAGGTACTTCCTTTACAAACATTTTTAATTTTTTAAAAACTTGGAATTGAATTATGGGCTTTTGGTTCCATCTTGAAGTTTTTGTTTTACTCTTCAATAATATTTTCTCATTTTTTGTTTTATTTTTTATGACCATTATATACCGGAGTTCACATATTTTCTATTCTTCTTTGTTTATTTCACTGTGAATACACCACAGTGTTGCATGAGCTATTTGACGATTTCTGATAGGACTTTTTCTTAATGTCAGTGTAGCAATATAAAGATGGTGGTCTAAATTGCTGTTTTTTAAGGGTCTAAATTGCTGTGAAATGGGCCTACTCAGTCTATATTCTTGCATGTTATAATTCTCTAAGTTTGCTAGCTCTATTCCATTTGATGATTGTGTGTCCAGATGATGTTTTTTTCTTCTTTTCCTTGCCTAGCTACTAACTAGCCTCATAGTATTCTTTATTAACATTTTCTTTGTAATACCGCGAAACTAATGGACAAATAAGATGCAACCAACACAGTTTGTTGAATTGAAACCTGGTCAACCAGCCTATCTCCTCAGACTTTTCGCTGAACAGTAGAATGCATAACTGCTTCTTTAGAAAATTACAGACTTTACTACCTGATGGGATTTCTGGAAACACGCAAAGAAAAATATCTGCCTATGGTGCACTAAATACTAATGTATGATTTTTTTTTCTTGTTACTGCAGAGTTTTAGTTCAAGTGATAGCATCTTCTGTGGCGTGTTTGATGGCCATGGACCTTACGGTCATTTTGTTGCCAAAAAAGTTAGAGATTCACTTCCTGTCAAGCTGCGCACGCAATGGCAAACCGGCGCTAATGGTGCCTCTAGTCCTCATCAAAATGGAAGCATATCTGGAAGTATCAATTCTGAAGAAACAGGTTCTGTTGTTGATGATGAATGGGGTGAATCCATTAATGGTGATGAGAGTGAAAAGCTTCCTGAGATGTTTCTTCCCCTTAAGCAATCTTACCTTAAAGCTTTCAAATTGATGGACAAGGAACTCAAGCTGCATCCCACGGTTGATTGTTTCTGCAGTGGATCTACAGCAGTAACATTGGTCAAACAGGTGACGTATACTTCTAAACTTGCCTGGTGTTTGCAGATACTGAAGCTTTTGAGAGAAGTTGTAAAAATAAGACTTAAATTTCTGAATTCAGATATGTTTTTTTGTTAGGGATTGGACCTTGTAATTGGAAATCTTGGGGACTCAAGAGCAATAATGGGGACAAGAGATGCCTCCAACAATCTAACTTCTGTGCAACTCACTGTTGATTTGAAGCCTAACCTTCCCAGTATGTTCGTATGTTCGTTCATTACTTTGATCATTTCGTTGGGTATAAATGCCCATGGCTTTCAAACTTAAGCCCATCTTAATATGCATATGGGATCTTTCCTTTCTTTCTGTCCTTAAGGTGCCTTCGATTGAACTATGATGTAAATATTTAATCTTCATTTCATGTTCTTTAGGGGAAGCTGCAAGGATTCAGCAATGTAAAGGAAGAGTTTTTGCTCTTCAGGATGAGCCAGATGTTGCTAGAGTATGGTTGCCAAATAATGACTCTCCTGGATTGGCAATGGCAAGAGCTTTTGGAGACTTCTGCCTTAAAGATTATGGCTTAATATCTGTTCCTGAAATATCATATCGCCGTCTTTCTGAGAAGGATGAATTTATAATATTGGCCACTGATGGGGTATGTTTAATCAACTACCATTCTTACTTAAAATGGTGTTGATCTAGAAATTCGCTTGCCAATGCATTATATCATGATTTTCCAATCCCTGTTTGGAGTAGTTATCTTTTTAGCACCTTTGCACAGAAAGGTTTAACAACCTTCAACTGCATCAACTTTCTTATATTTGAAAGTTCAATGCTTGTAGGTTTGGGACGTCCTCTCAAACAAGGAGGCTGTTGATATTGTAGCATCAGCACCATCTCGTGCAACAGCAGCCAGGGCTCTCGTTGACTGCGCAGTCAGATCTTGGAGATTGAAGTTCCCGACATCCAAGAGTGATGACTGTGCTGTTGTCTGCTTATTCTTGGATCATGAGAAGTCAACTGACTCTGTTCAGGAGAGCGAATCCAAGGAGGAGACCCCAGAAACAACTGGGGAAGAGGTTTCAACACCAGATGCCAGTGCTGAGGTTGATGAAGACATTGCAGATGTAAATGCGCATATATCCAGTGAAGAGCACATCGCCACAGCCACATTGCAACACTCCAACACATTACGGGAGGTTGATGAGATTGTACCTGTTGACGAACCTCCCGTCCTGAAGGAGCCCGAAAGGTGTGGGTCGGCTCGCAGCCTTGCAGATTGCATATCAACAAACGAGGAAGAGGAATGGTCCGCACTTGAAGGTGTGACCCGGGTGAATTCCCTCCTGAACCTCCCTAGAAAACTGTCAGGCGATAAGCGATCGGCCAGCTGGAGGAAGCGGCGGTAAACAGCAAAGGAAACTCCCTAGAATTCTTAACTGAATTCAGGTTGTTGTGATTGCAGAGAAGCACATTTCGAACCAGCGTGGGCATTTCAATCAGACCGTGCAAAATTCTTCGGTCTCTGGGATTTGTTCTAGCTGATTTTTAGGCTTCCCCAGATTGTTTTGATCGGCAGGCGTGTACATTCCATATTACTGCTTTGCCAGGAGGTGTTCCATGCTTGGGCTTATGTGCTTCGTTTGTGCATAAGAAAGTTTTTGTTCTGTAAGAAGCTTCTTTTTGTAAATCATGCGATACCTCCTGACGTTTGGATGGTTGCTCGCCTGCTGTCCGTGACTGTATTCAAACAAAGACGGATTCAGACATTCAGTACTATATGTACTATATTAGGTCATGATTTTGTTCACCTTCTTTGGCTTGGACTTCACCTGTGAATTCACCGATCGAAATGATTTTGGTCAAGCCATCGTTTTGTTGTAACAATCTTGTATTCTTGCTTGTTGTATCATCTTCTCTGAATTCTGTAGCAGGCAAAAATGCTCATAGTAGCTGTATCAGTATCACATAAATAGTGGGCTTTAGCCCTAAAATGTTGCCTGATAAAATCCCATTTACAGAATCGACGAAAAAGCAAAACGATGGGCACTTGCTCGGCCCAACCACGATAACAGGCCCGATCCGGCAACCACACCGGCCCCCTTAGGCGGTCGGGAATCCTATCCATCAAATAGGGCCCTTAGCTTTCCGATATTTGAGATTCGTGCAGTCACTATGGGCCGCACGATCTCCCTCCTCCATCTGCCTCCCCTCATCTCCTTCTCGTCGTTCGTCACGCCACCGCCGGGTGAGGTCGGGGAAGGGAGGAAGCTGGCTGGAGGGAGGGAGGGGGTGGGCTGGAGCGGACCGGCGACAAGGTCACCATCGGGCGGCGGCGATGGTCGAGGTTGGTGGAGTTAGGTTAGGGTTCGGGGTTTCTGAGGGTTCTAATGTCTGGTGGACCTAGAGAAGGGAGAAGGTTGGGGGCGGCTACAGGGATGAAAGCGGATCGGAGTGGAGCGGATAATACTTTTTTCACATCCTCATCCATATTTTTATGTCGGATGCGGAGTGGAGTGGTTACGAATGCAAATTTTTTTGAATGTTGAAAATGGTGTGGAGTCGAATTGGTGTCGGATTAAAATAATCGGATAACACATGCTTACATTTAACTCTGCACAAGATTGTCGGCTACAGTTTACTATTGCTCGTGCACACAATATATAAAGCAGATGATACCTCATATCTTATGGGTCATAAAAATTAAGAATTACGTATGAGTCTCAGTGTCTAGGATGGGCTTGATTTGTACTGTGTTGTCGGATATCCTATCATAAGCCTTGGATAATCCATATTTAATTATCAGATAATTCATATCCGTCAGATTTCGCTAATATGATATCCTGCTCCGCATGCGCACACAGTCGGATTCAGATGCGGATATGGAAAACTCTTCTCCGTATCTGCAAAATTCGGATTCGAATCGGATCGAAAATGGATATTATCCTCACCACTTTCACCCCTATCCAGCGGTGGCCGCGGTTTGGCTGACGCCGGAGGTGAGGCGGCTCTCGCCAGGCGGGGTTGGATATTCGGTGGGCGGTAGCAGCGGCGGGGTGGCGAGGGGTGGATTAGGAAGGGTGGGGTGGAGGGAGGATCGACTTTTTTGTATTTTGGCCCTTTTCGTGAAAAAATCTCACAAATAGACCCCTGGCGAAACCAATTCCGAAAATGGACCCTTAGCTATGGCTGGCGCCAAGGTATAACGTCTTGGCGCCAGTCATCCTGGCGCCAAGGTCCCCCCACCGCGCCACCAACGTGGCGCCAAGGCTTGGCGCCAAGATCTACGGCGCCAAGCCTCGGCGCCAAGATCTGTGGCGCCAAGCCTTCCTCCATATATACCGCCCCCTTCTTCCTGCCCGAGAGTTCCTCCTCATTATTCTCCACTCTCTCGGGTTTTTACTCTCCCTACTTCACCCTAGACTACGAATCGACATTGTAGCTTAGGAAACTTTCATTTGATCCGTGGATCCTGAAGAGCAAGGTATCCTCTCTCCGTCGTACCTTTTTTTCACATCGATTCGCTATATATTTCTTGCATTTTTGAACTTAGGGTTTCATGCAAATGTAGGATGCCGAGGCGTGGAAAAGTTAAGAAACTAAGATAATCTCAACGCACGTAGTTATGTTATATACTCATTGTTGTGGATGAAATGAAAAAACCTTAATTGTAGGTTTATTGTTAAGTGCGTTTGATTCATAGAACGAAATAAACTAAATTGTAGTTATGGCGCAAAGAAGACCGGAAATGCGTTCGATCCATTGCCTCTGCCTAGTAGTGTTCCAGTGCCGATGTGCTTTTGCGGCGATCCTTGCAAGGTAGCCAAGTCCGAAGAACATGCCACGTATAGGCAGAGGTATTGGATGTGTTCCAACTTTACGTTTGAACCTACACTTCGTCAGCGCCGCATTAACATGTTGGTAAGGAAATGTTGTTGTCTTATAATTATTGTCCATAATTTTTTTGTTTTATAACAATTGCATTTGTTGTAGACCCCTCCACCGCTATGTGATTTTGAGCAGTGGATCGACACTGAGATCAATCCTGAAGACAAGGAGTTTTTAGAGTGTATGATGCGCTGGGATGCAAAGAGGAAGGAGGTGTACGAGAAGAGGCTCATAGAGGAGGCTGCGGAAAAGGAGCACTTGGAAGAGGAGGAAAGGAGGCGGGTTGCTGCGAACAGGGAGGAGAGAGAGAAGAAGCTTGAGCGGGCACGTCGAGCGAAAGCAGCAGTTGAGGAGAATCCCGATGCCTTAAGGAGCCATATTTAGGTTCTAGTTCTATGCTTTATTTATGAACAATATTTTCTATTGTGAGACTTTTATTATGTTGTCATGTAATAATGCACTTTAAGTATGGACACGCAATTTGTAGACGACATATGTTCATTTTGCGATGTAACCCATTGGTCGGGAAAACCGACGAGGATTTGGATCAACTCCTACCCGACGAACAACCACTTCAACACTTGGGGAATGACCGTTCATAACCGTCCTCACATATTTTTCCCACTGGCCTGCACACCGAATTGGAACCATCTTCCTTTGAATGTTGAGAGGGGAACCTAGGTGAAGTATGCCCTCGATTGTGATTTCATCATCTTCATGACAATGTAACTCCTCCCGGGCCCTTGCAAGCAACTCATTAAACGAGGGTTTCTCATCAAATATGACAACCTCGCACTGCATGCCAACAAACTTAACACATCCATATTCATCCCTTTTCACGGTGCCTCCGTGATATATGCTCACTACGTTCTCCATCTAGTATATCAATATAACAACGCACAATTCATTTAGTCCATAATAAATTAAACATTCTAAGTCTAGTATGAAATCAGATAGTATCAATTGACTGCTAACTACTAAATACAACTAACTAACTATGTCACATATACTAACTAACTATGTCACCTAATATGTACATACGTACTTAACTATACAACTACTTAACTAAATATCGTAATCACTAGTTTACTATGCTATTAGTTTTCATATCTAACAATTCTATCTATCTGTCAACTTATCTATCTACCTATTTTATCTAACAATTCTACCTATCTATCTAAATTTTACCTAACTATTCTAATTTATCAATATTACTATTTTATCTAAACCTATCTATCTACATTATACTACAACTAATTACCTTCGATCGGCCGGGAGCGGGCACAGGACGGGGGGCGGCCGGCCTTAGGCCACGGCGGGCGCTGGAGCCCGGCCGGGGGGCACCGGCGAGCGGGGAGGCGCGGCTCGGGTCGGGCGCCTCTGGGCGGCGCGCGGCGGGCCTCCGGGCGGGGCGGCCGGGGCGGCGCGCGGGCCGCCGGGCGTGGGCGCGCGGGGCGCCGGGCGGGGCGGCGCGTACGGCGGCGGCGGCGGACGACTATGGAGCGGGCCGGCGCGAGATGTGAGCAAGATGCAAAATCAAACTGCGCAAAAGGAAAGGAGCGCCGTTATGGTAAAAGGCTTGGCGCCAGGGAGGCTGGCGCCAAGCCTCGGCGCCAAGCCTTAGCGCCACGTCAGTGGACCGGCGCCACGTCGGTGGCGCGGTGGGGGGACCTTGGTGCCAGGATGACTGGCGCCAATTTTCGAAATTGGTTTCGCCAGGGGTCTATTTGTAAGATTTTTTTACGAAAAGGACCAAAATACAAAAAAGTCGGACGCGGTGGTGGGCGAGCGGATGCACGCGGCGGCCACTGGCCGGGGTGGGGTGGAGGATGTCGGGAAGAAGAAGGTCGAGGTGGGCCGGTGTTGGGCTGGAAGGTTCGAGCTCTGTATATCTTCCGAAAGATAGATAGGTGCCCCCTCGTCGGTTGCCACCTCGGGTTCGCTTTCCCTCGCGGAAAGCGTACTCCTCTAGTCGCCGCGGCTGAGGTGGTGGACCGGGCCCACTCGAACGCCCCCAACTTCGTGGCCAAGGCGGCGGCTACCGGCCGATCTCTCACCTTCTTTCTCTCGCGTCGTCTCCCCCATCTCGCAGGCTCGCAGCGGACCGCGCCAGGCCGCCGCTAGGGTTAGGGGTTGCGAGGCCGGAAGGCGGGCTTCAGCCATGGCGCTCAAGTTCCTTAACAAGAAGGGGTGGCACACGGGGTCCCTCCGCAACATCGAGCGGGTATGGAAGGCGGAGCAGGCGGAGGAGGCGGAGAAGCGCAAGACGGAGGAGCTCAAGAAGCAGGTCGCCGCCGAGAAGGAGAAGGCCGAGTTCCGGGCCATGCAGGAGCGCGCCGGCCTCAGGCCGTAAGTTTCCTTCTCCTTTTTCTCGCTTCTTTCGATTGGATCTGAGCGGGTAGTCGTCCGGCTAGGGTTTCGCTTCGACTCGATGGCTGTTTGCCATTTCTGGTATTTTTGGCTTCGTCCGGTGTTCTAATCGCGTGATGGTTGATACAGGGCGCAGGAGAGATTGGACTTCCTCTACGAGTCGGGGTTGGCCGTCGGCAAGAGCTCCGAAGGGTTCCAGGCGCTGCAACAATCTGCACCAGGGGCCGCTGCTGCATCCTCTTCTTCTGCGCAAGCTAGTGCGGCTGATTCTTCTAAGGTACTTACGCCTGCCTGTGCTTCTTACATCCTACTTGATTGTAGTTCCTTAGGGGCATGCCAATCATACCGAGCTGTTAATGTATTGAGTGTAATTCAAAGCTGGGAATCGATAAAAAAAACTTATATTATTGAGGATACAGTGGCAGGGGTGATGTGCTAAGGTATAAATGCTATTAAGTAAAAAATGCCATGATAAATTAGAGTGATGCCTTGATTATTGATGTTTGGAGGTTGTCATGATAGAATATTGTTATCTTATATCTTGATACGGCGCATGTCACGGTTGTCGCCACACAAAACGATTTATTTTCGCATCAGTATTATTTAATCTTTAAGAAAATATCACAGAATGTGTGGATCCTTGCATATATGCAGTTCATAGTAATGGTTTCCTTGCATATATCGTTTCTTTTAAAAGCATGTCCACAGAAATGGTCTCCTAGTAGTCCCTGAACAGAAAACTGAATTGCATACACTAAACTTGCATTCTAACAGCAGTTCTTTGTGTTGAGAAGCAACATGGCTTGAATTTTTCACTAAGTTTCTTGTTTAAACTTGATATTTACCTTGATATCCTATTTATGAAAAATTATCATGATAAAAAATGATTTTAGGAGTCACATTCTTTTTTTTCATTTGCATGATTCAGGCAGCAACGCCAGGAGCTTTATTTGAGGATAAACCTCAATCTGCAAATGATACATGGAGAAAACTCCACTCTGATCCTCTACTCCTAATAAGGCAGCGGGAGCAGGATGCAATTGCGAGGATTAAAAACAATCCAATCAAGATGGCCGAGATAAAGAAATCTGTAAGTTCTGCTTTCCTTTCTTAATCTGGGTTCTTAAGTAGCCTAAGTATATCCAAATTTATCAACAATTGGTAACAATATTGATATGGTTTCTAATTGTTGGTTTGGGATCACAATGTTAAACAACTGTAGCAACATCTTGGTTGATAGAAATGCTACGTTTCTTTGTCGTGAAGGCAAAGCTGGATGCCCAAAACGTCCAAAAAATACTGCAATTAATTGCTTTTGTTAGAAAAGGGTGAATTTTCTGATTTTTGTGAAAAATAAGTGTAGTCATTCGGAAATTACTTGAGAGCATTCAAACAGTGTTTTGTGGTTAGGCTGAATTTAGTGTTAGGAAATGTCCTTTTGTAAAGCTCAACATCCATTCTTGCTCCCTGACACAATCTTGCTCTTGTGTATAGGTTGAATCTGAGAAGAAGCAAAAAGAAGAGAAGAAAGAGAAGAAAAAGCACAAGCATCGCCACCATAAGTCAAAGAGCAAGAGGCATCACTCAGATGAGGATTCAGATTTAGATGAAATAAGTGATGGCAAGGATGAGAGAAGGAAGAGGGTTCATTCTTCCCCTGACCGAAAGAAGGAAGAGAAAAGGTCCAGGCATGAGAAGAAACACCGCAGACAAGATTCATCAGATTCAGACAATGATGAACCACAGAGAAGATGGCAGGATGTGTCAGAAGACGATGAGAGAAGGAAGAGGGTTCATTCTTCCCCTGACCGTAAGAAGGAAGAGAAAAGGTCCAGGCATGAGAAGAAACACCGCAGACAAGATTCATCAGATTCGGACAATGATGAAAAACAGAGAAGACGGCAGGATGTGTCAGAAGATGATGAGCCAAGGAGAAGACGGCATGACGATGATGAACCAAGGAGAAAACGTCATGATGATGATGAACCTAGGAGACGGCATGATGACAATGAACCTAGGAGAAGAAGGCAAAGTGACGATGAACCGAGGAGAAGAAGGCAAAGTGACGATGAACCAAGAAGAAGGCAGGAAGATTTGGAACCAAGGAGAAGATGGCAGGACGATGAGGAACCAAGGGGAAGATGGCATGATGACCATCCACGATATGATCGCTTGGATGCTGATGATAGGAAGAGGAGACAGCATTCGCCACCAGACCGCCATCATGCATACTCAAAGTATGACGGTCCAGACCCTAGGCCCAAAAGAATGGAGGATGGGAACAAAACTGGAAATTCCAATTCTGAACACCATTCGCGCGCTGTCCAAGGCTCGGGAGAGCAGACAAGGCAAGAAAGTGAACATGGCAGAAACAATGGTCCTCCGTTCAACCGTCGACGGGGTGGCGTCCACCATATGTCGGAAGAGGAAAGGTTGGCTCGGCTGCGCCAGATGCAGGCTGACGCTGAGGTCCACGAGGAGCAGAGATGGAAGAGGCTGAAGAAAGCTGCAGATGATGATGCCAAAGAAGCAGCAACTGTGAGCGCCAACCAGTTCAAAGGAAAGAACTTCTTGGAAGAGGAAAAGAAGAGCATATTTGGAACGGAGAAGGGTGGCAGCGCCACGATCGAAGAGAGCATCAGGCGCCGTGCTTTTTACTCTCAGGGTGGCCGTGATGCTGAGGGCAATGCGTTCAGGCGGTAAATCTTGCGCTGTATTGTCGCTGTTGCTTCACACGTCTGCACTCAGTATTGTACTTGAACAATTTTGAGCGTTATGTACGATAATATTGTGTTGTTTTGAATAGAAAAAAATTGCTGCAATGCCGTATACAATTTCGCTACAGGGTTTCATTTTGTTTTCGGTTTATGAAACTAGATATTTCGATGGAGTAATCACTTGGTTAAAGATTATGCAGACGGTAGCTAGGCTAAAATTAGGTTGGAAATCAGGCTGGGAGGAGAAAAAAAATCCGGTCCGTGTAGGTTTTATGAATGATATTATAGGTGAAAATGAGGAAAAACTATCGTGATAATTAATAGGTCATATAGTTTTTTTCATTTGATAACATTCTGGGCCTACCGGGAATCAGATCAGAATAAAGGAGATATATTTCCATTACTTCATTGAACAGGCAGAGGTACCACCCTCGAGATAAAGGACATTTTTTATTCGACCATTCTTTTTATTCCTGCTGTGCCTTCTGTAAATGTGTAACTACTAATATTGTCCCCCCTTTGCCACCATTACCTTTGCCAATCGACATGGTATTTCACATCTACGATTCAGTGTTGTTCCCCACTTCCTATACATCCCCACTTGCTTGTTAAATAGAAGAATCGACATACATCAAACAAGAATCAGAAAAACAAAAGGCTATTGGATTCCAGTTCCATTTCCATGAGTGCAGCCAATAACAGCATGCGTATTGCAAGTTTGCTGCTTTCCTTCCTGGACGAGGTTCTGCTCAACAGCTACTGTCCAGTACCAAGACTCACAGAGGAAACTCTTTCTGAAGGGCGTCGAGGTTGCGGGCATCACATGCAGCAATCATGTCAGCTCGTGACGCATTGCTGGTTTAAAATGGAACAGCATATGATTAGTTAGTAAAATCAGCATTGCTTATTATAAGGTTCGCATGAAGGAACAGCAAACGTTCATGACATACCTAAGAGAAATCCTCAAGTACTGCCAGGCATTGTCAGCTTTCGGATTCATCGCAACTGCCCTTACATAGTACCGAATGGAATCTTCATACAAACCCTGCATAAGCAACATATAAAAAAAGCTGCATCAATAAGGGTTACCAGGTTGTCTGTTGCCATGCAAAACTTACAACAGTTCGCAAAAATAACCAAAAAATAGAAGTTCCACATGGTTGCATGTTAGTGTAGTAGTGTTGAGAAGGTAAGCAAAGTCAAAATATGATCTCTTATTTCGCACAAGGTAGTATTAAAGAATGTGATTTACAGCCGATAACATGATCAAGCGATAGCATTCTACAGTGCTTGAGAAAAATTACCTGGTTGGCATAGCTGATTCCCATATTAGCCCATGCACGGACATAGTTCGGTTTCAAGTCTAGAGCCTGAAACCAACAAGCAACATATTGTGATTAGTTGTGTTTCAAATCCATAAACAAGGGTTATTGTACCAGTATGCCGCAATATTATCTACATTGGATAAGCCAAAGATAAGTTTGAATTACAACTATTTATTTATATCAGCCATAGATGGAGGAGATAATACAAAAAATGTTATGTTAATCAAACTGATGATATGTCTTTAAAGAATTTGGCCAAACAAATCTTACATTGTACCATGAATTTGGCCACTAAAGTTGCAACATGAAACCACTTCTTCCATGTCTGTGTCAGTCTATATAATAGTCATTTCCGAGTTTCAATAACAAGTCCGACAGGACCCACATGCATTATTTAGGAATTTATGTTAAGACAAGTAGACATTAACCATACAGTTTTGCATGCTAGTTTTGCATCTTACACAGATATAGTACCCAGAAATATTCCACTAAAAGGAATAGCCAAAGACCAACAAAGGACAGGATAAGCGGCCATTTAAGCATAAAAAAGGATAGAAACAAAGTTGGGTCGTCGACTGGGAAGAATGACCGAAGTTGAAAATATAAACACATATCGTAACTAATTACCTTCTGATACGCCAGTATTGCATCAGCACTCTGGATGCTGTTTGCTTGGGTTGCACCAAGCTTGTTCCAGAGTGAATAGTCCTGAGGTTTGAGCTGTAGTGCTGTCTTAAATGAAGCTATAGCTTTATCATACTCTCTTGATAGGTTGTATAAGACTCCCAGAACTATATGGACATCGGCATCTTCAGGTGACATCTGAGCTGCTTCATTAAACAATCTAACAACCTGATGAGACGTAAGCATTTAGTATGTCAGAATGAAAATATTTTGAGAAATAAATATATCGAAACACATTAGAATGGACAAAAGTATATGACTGCAGCTAAAAACATCTAATCATGTATACAGGATACCCATCTGAAATCTGAAGTTGTCACAGTTCGATGAGTTAATATACAAAACTGAAACATCCACACTAAAAGCACATAGCATGCACTTACATCTGGACCATAAGGTGAATCAGTAGACTGTGGAGGGGCAAGGCCCCCATATTTTGGATGATTCTGAAGCCACCTATAAAGATATCTTAATGCTTCTCCCTGCTCCAATTCTGCAGAAATTGCGCAGAAAATTAAACCCTTTCAGGATATCATATAATTTGCTGTTTCGATTAATTTCCTACTTGAACTAAATTTAAAAATTTTAAATAATAAAAATGCTATTAGCAAAGCATTCCATTATTGGCCATGAAGCTTGGAGGAGCATGGAAAAGTTTTTCTTTTCTTTGAAACTACAAAAGAAAATAGATATGTTTTCCCTCAAACATGAATTAGTTCAATAAGGTGTGTTTAGTTGTTCACTGTTCCTGGTGAAATAGCTTTGCATCAGTGTGGAAATAAGATTACTTCCAATCACAACTTCTGTCAGTAAATTATGTCCAAGAGCGCCAGGAGCACATTGAGAACATTAAATTGCTCTCACAATTCCAGGCACTAACCATTTGTGTGACTGACACCAAGAGCGAGAAGAACTTCAAGGTTTGTCGGATTAGCTTCCTGTGCCCGCATCATCGCTGCAATGGCCTGAATTCAAAGGAATAAATTAGAAACAAAAGTCACCTTAATGAAATGGAGAAGCATGGAACCCCTAGGTCATAACATCATAGTTTATCGTGCCAAAGACTAACAAAAGTGCATTTTTCCCGATAGGTATACAGAACTGCAATGGAGCATGGTTCACACTATCCCTCATGACAATCTGTATACTGCATGCAGGACAGCTACAAACAATCAAGTTCGGCCACCCTGTACCAAACTTAATGCTTTTACCTCTCAGTCTCAGATTTGGTTAAACAACTCTTTGAAATCGATCTATTCAAAACTCATAATGAACACAACTCATACACAAAAATGCAGTAAATACATGTTGGACTACGTACTGAGAAAAAGTAAGTGCCCTGATTCCTAGTATGTCTTTTGATTTTTGATACAATCATAACTGACACATAAAAGAATCTAAACATTAAAGGGAGACACATCACCTGTTGGTCATCATCATTTTCTGCATGTGTTACTCCTAGCAACCTCCAACCTTCAGCATTATCAGGATTCTTCAAAACTTCAGCCTCTAAAGCAAGAACAGCTTCACTTAAGAGGCCCTTGCGGAAGAGCTCTTGTCCTTCTTGCATTGGATTAGGGTGACCAACATAAGGGTTCATCTCAGAAAAAACATAAACCCCTCGAGAAGCACCCGAGCTTTGTTTGAAGGATGACAACTGTTCTTGGAACCTAGAAACAAAGCATGATAACAGTTAGTGGTATGATACCATAATGTAACAGCTATATGAAAGGGTCTCCTCTAAAACATAACATAATTCACACAGCATATAAACTAATCAGACAATTATATTAATAATTTGCCAAACTAGATGGGATATTTGAATAAAAGGCCCAAAGTTATTTCAGTATCTGATTGATAGGTCTGACAACACACCAAGAAAGAAGCAATTGATGTCGACTCAAACTGAATGCTATTCCCATGACAAAGCAAATGTACAGAGGCACAAGAGACTTGTACTTACTCATCTGCCCATGGATCAGCAGAGCTTTCGCCAAAACCACCTCCACTGAATTCTTCTGCCCATTCATCAGTGACATTTAATTTTGAAAACTCATCAACCCAGCTCTCATTTAGAGCACCCTGATTATGTTGACTAGAGAATTCGCTAGCCCACTTATCCGCCCCTTGTGAAAGCTGCAGGATAAAGAATAGTGAGAAAATATAATCAGAGCACAGCTGATACAAGTGTGAACAAAACAAAAGGTGTGATGCTGCCAACACCAAGAATGCCAGAATATTAGAAGGTTTGCACTAAAGGATGATCATTTCATCATATGCAGGTCCTATAGAGAAAATGCAGCCACGATGGGTTTGGGAGATATCTAATCCGAAGCTTCAGCAGTTCTGCAAGTCTACTGAACAAACACATCCTGACGACTTCTAGTTTCACACATGCTCGTAGGCAAAAAAGCTAAAAAGTTGCATGTTACAAATCGCCATGATGCACCAGTGATTATTAAAAGATTTACTCTGACCATGGAAAATTAAATCTCCATTAAGCATGCTGTACACCCATCTCTCTGTTATTACCTCTTCATGTGCAAACTGATCCGCCCATGTGTTTGCATTAGCATTGTACTGTGTTTGAAATTCATCAGCCCAGCCATTGGATTGGGATGCTGAACCTTGTTTTACTTGATTATCTTCTATAATAAGTTCACCACGGCTCATCTTTGAAACAAACTGGAAGAACTTAGAATTCTTCCCAAAATGGAAAAGAAGGATATTGTCAGGCCCTTACAACAGGATGATCCAAATGACCCTATAAACTTAATATAAGACTGGTAAAAATATCGTTGTTTGATACACGGTCTAGGAAAATCTCAAGTCAATACTGAACAATAATGGTTCAGATATGACAAGTAATAGTGCGGTACCAATGTGAACAGTCAATACAAAAGTAGTGCACACTATTTCCTCTCTGCATATCCAATGAGGTCCCCACTCGGTCACTCTAGAAAGCAAGATTATATTTAGACAATTAAGGCATGTTAACTTTAAAGAAACCCAAAGTATGCAAAGCACTTTTCAAAAAGTGGCATGCAAAAGAATATGCAAACAATTTCCGAACTGATGACCTATGTATCACTGATACAGCAATACCGGTACAGCTATACACGATTTTGGAAAACAACACAGTGGTGATACACAGAGAGTATCGAAGTATCGGATAAGCAAGTATCAGATATGGGTACGGCAGGGTCAGCGAAGTATCGGTGATTCATAGCTGATGGCTCATGTGTCATCCTGTTAAAGTTATCTATAAGAATAAAATGCAATAAGTCCCTATACCACACACAACTTCACCAGAAATGATAGGAAAAAACACTCTGACCGGAATGTGCATATTCAATGATAAAAATGATCTGCTTTTACATGTAGCAAAATGATAGGTCAACAGCATATGTACACTAAATGGATTTGAATTATTAATGCATCACATCCAGCCAGCCAATTGTGTACAGAGACACTAATCAGAACAAACAGAGCAAACTAGGACGAGTTATGCTTCAATCAAAATTCAAGCCAAGTTGGAAAATGAAGTAGATACTGCTTATCTAGCAAATCACAGTGCACAGAACATATAAAAGAGTTATATACAGTGATATCATTTATACCTGAAACTTGGGGTCATTATTACTTGCTAATGTTTGTGCAAGCATACGGGATTGCTCCATAGCAGCCAGGCTGGCCATGTTCGCTCCTCCCATCTGACCCATGGCCATCTGAGACTGATGCTGCAACAGTATAAAAAATAGATGAGAATTTAAATCACAGGTACTAAAAATTGGGCATGCCAGGCACAAGCATATTGCAAGAAGGCAAAGCAATATTAAGCATCCAAATTGGACACAGAATTGGATTGAGGGCAAAAAAGAGCTGAGAAGATAAATCCATATCAACTCCACATCCTGTCTATCTCTAAGAGAACTTGCTCAGCAAAAAAGCAACTTTCAGAATCGATATTGCAGAAATCCTAAACAAGCACGCTGAAGACTCTGACCTGTTCAAACTCGGAGGCCCAACCATTTGGGCCATATTGCTGCTCGAAAGAATTTGCCCAACTTTCTGGGTTATTATTTTGATTTCCAAACTCGGTAATCCATTTATCTGCAGCATTATGCATCGAAGCAGGTCCCATAGAACTTTGGGACTGATTCCAGTACTGCTCCAGCTCTGGGTATTGTCCATGCATAGGGCCTCTCATACGGTTGTCAATATCAAGCGAATGCAACAAGGTATTGACCTGACAAACATAAAAAAGTAAGATCACCAACAATAAGAGAAATACTGAACTTGTAAGGTGCATGCAAAACTGAAGCTACTGTGCAATTCTAGCTAAACAAGCGAACAGAAAGCAGAAATATTTTGATCAAACCACATATGGTCCTAGGTAATTTTTCAGATCCAGAGAGTTTAGAAATTATAAGTTAACCTGAGCCTGTATATATTCTTCTGGTTGGTCAGCCAAAATATGTCGTGCCATTATGCAGCTACGATCACGTATGCATTGTTTGTCACTTTCAGATAAACCAAGAGCTGGTACTGGAACAGGTTGAAACGGCACACCAGCTCTGCCACTTGCAAGAAAAGAATGCAAGACACCAGACAACACCCTTTGTGGTGGACCTGAAATGAATTATGTGAGAATCACTGTAGTGTTGTACTTTGGTATCATTGTAAACTAGGAAAATACTGAGCCTGAGGTAAACTCTCCATTTTCATATAGTATGTTAGAAGAACAATGCATCTATTTATCAAAGGCTTTTTTTGAATATACTAAACTTCAATCCTCACAATCAAACACAATTTGCATAACAAAAAGTCAAGAACCAAGGCATTTAAGATTTTAACTATTCTATAGTATGCAAGCACTATATATTAAAGTGGGATCTAGTGCCTACTGTTGATACAACCAAACCTTTTGTCTCAAGCAAGCTGGGTTGGAAGTATGCCAGATGTGAAACAGTAAGAGCCGCACAAAGCAAGGATTGTAATATATAAGAGCAGTAATATATCACAACAATAATTATTAAGCTGTATTCAACAAGCTGGGTGTATTATATGCACTATCAGATATGTATTTGTGCAACATACACAGACAAACAACCAGTCAAAAGAAAGACTAAAATCTAGACATTTACCATCCAAGGGCGGTCCAATGGTTGTCCCTGTATTGTTATAGATTTGGTCAAATTCTGCAACTTGTGATTCTGTTACTCCAAATTCAGGAACCCCAGGAGGGCGAAAAGATTCAATCCAATCATTAGCAGGACCCCCACGAATGAAGTCGGCACCCTACAGGTTCTCAGTTACAGTTAGGACTTAGGATTGCATGTAAAGGGAATAAATGGGCAGCATTCGGAATAACCCTTACCCGTGCAAGGGGTCGTTGATCTTGTTTGAACTCATCATCTGAACCTGGGATGGTTGACAAGGGAGCAGCTGTGCCAAAATCAGATGTAGATGGAACACTGACTGAGCCAGGAAGTTCCTTTATTGACTGCACAAATAAAGGGAAAAGGGTGTTTTTATGGAGAGAGTTGTGTTGATGTTAACTGTAACCTATTAATCAATGCATTTGGATGTTAACCACAGCAGAATATTATAGATCCACTCTAATTTATATCAGAGAAACATGGTACAATAAGTAGGTGAATCAGAAATTCTAACTTAGTATTTCTTACTGAGTACCTAAATTGGGAAATTGAGTATCCTATCAGCTGAAGCAAAATGAGCTGTTTCATCCCGCTCCTCTTTGGCAACAGAAAAGAACTACCTCATATTTGATACATGATCTTCACCGAGGTGTACTGGCAATTTCAGTTCCAGATAAACAAATTCACAACTCCATCGGAGCCAAGTGGCAGCGGAACGCAGAGATCACTAATTCTACTCAGAATCAGGCACATCTAGTAGACTGGCGTGGTGATATACTAGCCAATTGGGGCTCACACAATTACCGCACAAAAAACACAAGCGACATGATACGATCGAACTACCAACAACATAGAATAGCAGGATTGATTTTGCTTTCGGAACAATGGCTCCGCCCATAAGAAATTAACCAACCCGAGCGGCACGGTTGGCTGATCCAAGACTTAAACCATCACCGCGGCGTCGACTAAGCCCCCGAGCTCCAGACTACGCCGGCAGAGCTTAAGGCTATGGATGCTCACCCGCGTCTTGGAGGACTGGCCGAGGACGGCGTTGGCGAAGGCGTTGAGGGGGTTGGACGACGAGGCGCCGTCCGGGGCGCAGCTGTTCTGGCCCGTGATGAGGTGCCGCATCGCCATCTCGGCCGCCCCCTCCACCGGACGGGCGCGCTCGCCGACGCCGGAGGTGCGATGCTACGGGCGCCCGCTTCGGTCGTCGCCGGCGACGAGGGGCGACCGCCACGAGGTGAGGGAAGGGGAGCGGCGGGGGAGGGGGAGTCGCCGTGCGGCGGTGGCTTTGCGGGTGTGGAGGGCAGAAAGCTGCAGACCCGATAATGCCAAGATACCGCACCGGACACGTGAGAGATTGGCCTGCGTACGTATGGGTTGTTGTGATCACATTTTTTTTCCCGTCTTTCAAGTTTCGCGGTTAGTTGAGGAAATTTCCTTCTTTTTTTGCTTTTCGCACTGTGGAAAGCATTGGAGTTTGTAAGTTTGCATGAAATTTCCTTCCCGCTGAGCCATAGTTACCACGATTCTCACACAAAAAGCAGACAAAATATCTAATTGATCTGTCAGCTAAACTTTTGAGTTTTTCGAGAGAAAAAAACTAAACTTTCGAGTGTTCGTTGGCACTCATTTCTTTTAACGTTCTAGTGAGTCCCCACTATCAGATTCGCTCGCAAGCGGAGCCTCTGCCTAGTGCAGGTGTGTCGGGCATGCTTCCCAGGTTCACGAGTAGGCTTTGGACGACCCACTAAGGAACGTATTCGGACAAGATCAGAATAAGGATAGGCGTATCCTTCTCGGACTATTTTTGTATGTTTATGAAAAACTACTCGGGCCAATACCGAGTAGAACTCTGTAATAGTATCCGACTAGGACTCAGACTTGTAACCCTGCCCTCCTGGGTATATAAGGCCGGGCAGGAACCCTCCTCAAAGACAGATCTCTCAAGACCAGAACATACATCAATACAAACCAACACACAGGACGTAGGGTATTACGCGATCTAGCGGTCCGAACCTGTCTAAATCGTGTTCCTTGCGTCACCATTGATTCCTTAATTCTCGACGACCCTTACCGCATAAAAGACCACCTAGGGTACCCCTAGGCGGGTTGCCGGTCTAAAACACCGACAGCTGGCGCGCCAGGTAGGGGACCTCGTCGAGTTTCTCAGCGCGAACTCAATGGCGAAAGTCATCATCAGGCCCGTCTTCTTCATCGAAGCCGGCGCCACCTTCGCTTTTGGATCCTGGCTCTGCGTCGCCGAAGGCTCGGGATCGTTTCGGCGCCAGATCGTCGACATTCACGAGAAGAAACCGGAAGATTTGACCAGAAAAAATCAAGATTTCAAAGTCAACGAGTTCGAGTTCGACTACGTGTCGGATTCGACTTTGCCTCGGACTACTCCAACGTCTCGCTCAGGGGTCAGGCTCTCCCGACCCCAGGCCTCGGGGTCGGGCAAGGCGGAATTCCACTCAGGGTCGGGCGAGGCGGAGCCACTCCCCCAAAGGGTCGGGCTCAACCGACCTCCGGACTCAGGGTCGGACTCTCTTCGGATTCGGCGGCCCCAATCAGCATCCAAATCAGTTTCGACTTCAAAGCGGTTCCCACACGGACTACGCAACGCGACAAAAGTCTACCAAGATCTTCTCGCTCGAACCCGAGTTGAACTCGGGCGTGACGAGGATGTTGACTCCGACTCATCCTACTCACCAGAGATACCATTATTTGGTCCAGCTCAAGGGTTGGTAATAACTTCGACACCACAAGGCAGATTCGTCCACTGGCCGGGATTGCGACCATCTTTTCTCGACCGTGACTACGACTCACGCCTTGTCGTCCATATAGACAACCTACCATATCAAGAGGGCGTTCCACTTACGTCCAACCACGAAGAAAACTACACAGAGATTGCTACATCAAGTTCCGGAAGCTACTACCCGGATAGGGAGATACTTGTTATTACTCAAAATAACAACCCGGGTACACTGCCCGAAAAATCCTTTTGGGCTACCCAGGATTGATCAAGTGGTTGACTCCACCGCCGGGTGCGCCTTGCTATGCTTCCTCGATTGCTACTCCGACTATCATCAGATAAGCCTCAAAGAGGAAGATCAAGCCAAAACAACGTTCATCACGCCCTTTGGAGCTTTCTGCTACAAAACAATGTCCTTCGGACTAAAGAACGCAGGAGCAACTTATCAAAGGGCCATACAGATGTGCTTTGAAAAACAACTTCATCGCAATGTCGAAGCTTATGTCGACGACGTCGTCGTCAAAACAAGGAACCGGGAGGAACTCATTGCTGACTTGGAGGAAACTTTCTCCAGTCTCCGTGCTTTCCGATGGAAACTCAATCCTACGAAGTGTGTCTTTGGAGTATCTTCCGGCAAACTACTCGGGTTCATCATTAGCCATCGCGGCATTGAGGCCAACCCAGAAAAGATATCTGCCATCACAAACATGCAGGCACCAGCCAGCATTAAGGATGTGCAGAAACTCACGGGCTGCATGGCCGCTCTCAACCGGTTCATCTTGAGACTTGGAGAACGGGGACTACCCTTCTTCAAGCTTCTCAAACGCCAGGACAAGTTCAAATGGACGGAAGAGGCAGAGAGGACGTTTACACAACTCAAAGACTTTCTGTCAAAGCCTCCTGTACTCACCGCTCCCTCGCCGAACGAATACTTGCTCCTATACATCTCCACTACTACTCATGTCATCAGCACGGCAATAGTAGTCGAACGGTCTGAACCGGGCCACGCTTACAAGGTTCAACGACCTGTCTACTTCGTCAGCGAAGTACTCTCGGACTCCAAAACTCGGTATCCACTGATACAAAAACTCCTATATGCTATTCTGCTCACCTCCCGGAAGCTGCGCCATTACTTCCAATGGCACAACATCACAGTCATCTTCGATTTCCCGCTCAGCGAAATTCTCCATAACAGAGATGCCACGGGTAGAATCTCCAAATGGGCAGTCGAACTCGGAGCTCTCACTTTGAGCTTCAAGCCAAGGACAGCCATCAAGTCTCAGACTTTGGTCGACTTCATAGCCGAGTGGATCGAAAATCAAGTTCCAACTCCAATCGAACGACCGGAACATTGGGTAATGTACTTCGACGGATCCCTCAAACTTGAAGGAGCCGGCGCAGGCGTCTTACTCATCTTCCCTAAGGGAGACCAACTCAAGTATGTGCTGCAGATATTCTGGGAAGCATCTAATATGAAGCCGAGTACGAAGCACTGCTACACGGCCTTCGCCTCGCAATCTCCCTCGGCATCAAACGACTACTGGTGTACAACGACTCCCTAGTCGTCATAAACCAAGTCAATGACGAGTGGGACCGAAACATGGACAACATGGACGCTTATTGCAAAGAAGTCCGTAAACTGGAAAACAAATTCTCCGGCTTGGAGTTCCACCACATCGTTCGCGACAACAACGTTGCCGCCGACGTTTTATCCAAAATGGGCTCAACTCGTGCAGAAGTTCCAGCAGGAATTTTCGTACACGAATTACGCAAGCCGTCCATACCTGAACAGGTCACGCCGCTAGTAATCCCGACTACTGATGTCTCCTGAGAAATCATGATGATAGAAGTCGACTGGAGGACACCCTTCATCGACTACATCAAAGATCACCAGCTACCATCCGACAGGAATAAAGCTGAGCAAATCTCCCGACACGCAAAGAATTACGTTCTAGTCGGAGACAAGCTCTACAGGAAAGGTGCATTATCTGGAGTACTCATGAAGTGCGTCACTAGAGAAGATGGCCAAGAAATCCTAGAAGAGATTCACAGAGGAATCTGCGGCAACCACGCATCTTCAAGGACACTAGTTGGCAAGGCTTTCAGAGCGGGCTTCTATGGGCCAATGGCTTTGGCCCATGCCAAACAACTGGTTCAGAAATGGAAAGGTTGTCAATTCTTCACAAAACAGCATGTGCCGGCTTACAAGCTAGTCACAATACCTCCAACATGGCCATTTGCCTGCTGGGGGCTCGACATGATTGGCCCGTTACCAACTGCTCCAGGAGGATTCAACAGAGTACTCGTGGCAATTGACAAGTTCACCAAATGGATCGAGGTCAAACCGATCACTTGCCCCAAAGCAGACCGAGTCCTCAACTTCTTGGATGAAATCGTACACCGCTATGGTTTTTCCAACAGGATTATCACAGATCTCGGGTCAAACTTCAATAATCACGACTTTTGGGAATATTGCGAGAACAGCGGCATCGACGTCCGTTATGTCTCGGTTGCTCATCCGCGAGCCAACGGACAAGTCGAGCGAGCTAATGGCATGATACTCGATGCTCTGAAGAAACGACTACATGACGTCGGCAACACCAAAGGCGACCGATGGCTCAAAGAGTTACCCAATGCCTTGTGGGGCCTACGTACCCAACCATGCAAGACTACGGGACTATCACTCTATTTTCTGGTATATGGTTCGGAAGCCATATTACCCGCCGATATAATATGGCAATCACCATCCGTTGAGCACTACGACGAAGAACTTGCAATAGAAACGCGGCGAACGGATATAAACAGTTTGGAAGAAACAAGATGCGCAACACTAGTGCAATCTACCAGATACCTTGACGGTTTAAGACGTTATCATGACCGCAACGTCAAGGAAAGATCTTTCAACTCGGGTGATATAGTTCTTAAACGTATTCAAGACACGTCTGGATTACATAAACTCAATTCACCATGGGAAGGTCCTTACATCGTATCAAAGGTTACAAGACCCGGATCTTACAGACTCCAAGAGCTTTCAGGAGAACAAGTGCCGAACTCCTGGAATATAGAACACCTCTGTCGCTATTACCCATAGCAGCACTCGAGTACTCACTTCAAGGCAACTACTCGGGACGACTACCCGATTACCGACGTCAAGGGGTGTTCGCTTCGACGAGCTATCAGTACAACAAGGATTCTTGCCCTGGATACAAAATCTTCATATCAATCTTTACTGAAACAAGAGTACATCAAGTTAACATACGAGTACAAGGACTCGGCTTACACGAAGACTACAAGCAACTGCCTACTGGCGGGCTGCATTTAAGCCTCAAACTTTTACTATATCACAAGGCCACTCAGGTTTGCCAACCGTAGGAAGGGCCCACACGCAAGGAAGCTGCGCAAAACGCAGCCACGCCCAGGTATCCTACCCAAGGCACTGCCAGGTACTCTATCACCGCCATCGCCTAGACAGCGGCAACGCCAAATCCGGTAAGACGCGCCTAGAGGTAACCAAGGCTGCTCTTTTGCTAGCCTTGCGAAGTCCATCTACTCTACGGCCGCACCTCCACCTCTTTCAGAGCGGGATGAAGACCGCGGCACTCATCACCCATCACTCGCGAGTTCCAGCGCGTACTCCACTGGATCAGGAGCTGCAAGATGAGGCGTGCAATGAAACCTCCTACGAGGAATCTTCTAGCATCGCGGCTATCCCTACGAGCGCAGGAGTCTGTGGAGCGAAGGTGGCCTCAATCTACGAGGAATCTTCTAGCACAGGTGCACTCTTTGATGATTCTCTACACTCAAACAGAAGCAACCGCAGGCAATCCATCGCTACTCAGGAGCTTGAGTTGGTTCGCCCACCAGATGGCCCTATTTATAGCCGAAAGCCACAACTACCACCGGCCCAAGAGTTACTGTGCACCCGTGATCAATGAGTCTGACAACTCCTGACTCTACCCATGTGACTGCACTCATGCCGCAACGGACAAAGGAGCACAGTACACCCGTGCATCCGCAAAGGACAAAGGAGCACAGTACACCCGTACATTCGCAAAGGACAGACGAGTACAGTACACCCGTGTCCCCCAAAAAGATGAGTACTCAAACAACATTACGACTACTCGACACTCGGGACTACAAGCCAAGCACAGCCTACATGTTGGGGGCTTTGACTACTCCGAACTCTCAATCGGGCGAGGCGGAGCCTCACTCAGGGTCGAGCGAGGCGGAGCTACCCTTCCAAAGGGTCGGGCTCCGCCGACCCCAGGACTCAGGGTCGGGCGAAGCGGAGCCTCACTCAGGGTCGGACGACGAGGAGTCTCGCTCAGGGGTCCGGCTCTCCCGACCCCAGGACTCGGGGTCGGGCGAGGCGGAATTTTTACCCTCGACAAGGTCAGATTTAGCCGACCCCAAAACTCAGGGTCGAGCGAGACGAATCCCCTCCCCAGAGGGTCGGGCCCGGCAGAGGTGCAATACTTCGGGATTCGACAAAATGGAGTAAAAACTACTCTTTGCAAGACAATGACAACAAATCCAAAGGCTTGGCATTTCAAAATATCAATGTACTCAGATACAAGATTACACAAGCAGCTTAAAACTCTTCTAAGGAGACAAACTCCGACATCTTGGATGCAATAGGCTCCGCCTCCTCGAGGTACTGCGCATAGGCCTCCTCTGTGTAGTTGCGAGCCACGCCATCACCTGCTGCCGCCAAGTCTGCCCTCGGGTAGTAGGACTTCACAACCGCAAGCACCTGTTTGCAAACAGTCTTGCAAAGTCCCGCCACTTTACTCGGGGCAGCTCTTAGTCGCTCTACTAGCGATTGCGGTCCCGCGCCTTCCTCCACGGGGGTTGTGGCATTCACCAAGTCTTCGGCCGCTCCAGACAGCTCTCGGAGTTCGCCCCGAAGCGTTCCCAAGGTCTGGGCATGATCTCTGCATGCCACCATGGTCATGGCAAGCATCACGCCATTCTGCATCTTTCGGTCCCGCTGATGCTCGCAAGCAGCCTGAGCTTCCGTGAGCGCGACCCGAAGATGTTCGGCTTCATCTGCCACTCGGTCATGAGCGTTCCTCCAATCAATAACTTGGCTCCTTGCAGCCGCCTCCCGCTTCTTGAGCTCTACAAAGCAAAAGAACTCAGGCCACAGCCAACTACAGTTGGACACACCCAAAGTAGTCGCATTGCTTACATTGATACTTCTTGTTCAAGGATTTGTAGCGGCTCTCCAGTTTTTCGTGCAGAACCGCGTGATCCGCGTGTTCCACGGCAAAGGACTTCGCCCCGACTTCATGCACCCGAAGAGCTTCTGTCAGTCGGGCACATTCTTGCTCCAACTGGCGGCTTCTTCTTGAAGGTAGTGGACTGCTTAGGCTTATTGTTCTTGCCCTTACCCTTGCCACCATTGCCATTGTGATGTGATTGGTGCACCATATTGGCACTAGTCTGACCCTCAACAGCTTTAGATCGTCCATCTTTAGCCCGAGCTTTCTCCTCAACATCAAGAGACGCAATCAAGTCTGAAACAGAAATTTCTGTCCTCTTGTGTTTGAGAGAAGTGGCGAAATCCCTCCAGAATGGAGGTAACTTGGCAATAATGCCCCCAGCCACAAACTTGTCGGATACGACAATCTTTAGTAGATCGAGTTCCTTCACCATGCACTGTAATTCATGAGCCTGAGCGACTACAGATTTTTCGTCAACCATCTTGTAGTCATGATACCGCTCAATGATGTACAGTTCAGTGCCAGTGTCTTGAGCCACCGTAGTTGGCAGTCAGATCGTCCCACAACTCCTTTGCGACCGTGTGATGAAGGTACACATCCTGTAGATGTTCTGCAAGTGCACCAATCACAGCGCCCAAGAAGATTGTGTTGGCTTCCGGATATTCTTTCTCCTTTTCAGGAGAGAGAACCCCTTCCGGCTTGCCATTGGACACCCAGAACACCTTCATGGCAGTAAACCACAGCGTGGCTTTCACCTGCCACCACTTGAAGTGCACGCCAGCAAACGGTGCTGGCCTCAGTGCATCAAGAAATCCAGCCATAAAACTAAAGTGCCTACAATAAGGTTTTTGGATTGTTGAATATATAAGCACTTTTAGTTTTAATTTAATCCAGAAATAAATCATGAATACGATGAACAGATAGTAGATTAAACTAGACATGTCTACGCAAGATCTAGACAAGTCTATCATTGCAAATAGAATCACACATTCTACCATACTATCCAGTGCTATCAGACTGCAACAGATCATAATAGCTAGTATGGAAGACATAATTTGAGATAAGAGATCGTACGTTTCTTTCTTGATGAAGACAGGCTCCTGGACGACTACCGGGTACAGCAGGCAACGACGATCAGCAGCTTGACGTTGTTCGCGACGACGAGTAATGCCCGAGCGACGAATAGGTAGACGAGCCGTGGTGAAGAAGTCGACGAAGAACTTGACGAAGCGGAGGAAGCGATCGAGCAGTCGCGCAGAGCGCTTCCCAAAAATCTTATTCGCCCTCTCCCGGTGCAGGATCGCTGAAGACGACGGTTCCGAAGACCTGCTCTCCCAATCGCCGGTGCACGCCGACAATCGGGATGGAGTAGACTACGGTGGCGGCGCAGCAGCGAGAGGAGGCAAAAACCTAACTAGTACAGACCACCTTAGGGATACCCTAACCTGGGGGCCTTCCCGTATAGTAGTCTATATTTCATCTTTTTCATGAGGGAGGTGGTCCATATATACAGGGAGGAAAAGCCCCAACACCCTTATCTATTAGCAATATGGGACTAACAGATGGTGTACCCCCTCTTTACGCTAATGGGCCTTTGAGATTTATTTGAAATTCTGAAATTACTTATGGGCTAGGTCCATTATTTCAACACCTTGTCTTCCACGAAACCCAATGCACTTTTAGCTGATATGAGAAGCAACAACCTATTCGTTTCACAGCCAGCAGCAGCTACAAAACCAAATCCAAAATCACGCTATTTGGATTGCATGATCCAATTTTCGGCTTCGGCCAAAAATAAAAGCTCAACCGAGCAAGGCCTTAGAGGAAGGAAAAAGAAAAGGAAAATCTTAAAAGCACACGGGCTTCTTCCCGTCTTCTTCCACTAGCAAACCATGAGACCGCGTGAGACAATGGAACCGCCATGGCCTCTGACCTTGCCTGCAACTTGACGTCAACGGAATACCAAGGCGAGTCCATGAAACGAGCCCGACGCGCCCCCACTTTCCCCAATTCCCCGTGTTCCACGCATCTCGATACCGTGCTGAATCATGGTCAGCCAACCTGTGCTTGGCGCCGGGCACTCGCAGTTGCAGACTATATGAGTCGATGCCAAGCAACCCATACAAAGGCTGTTTGGATACGATGTGCTAAAATTTAGTAGGATCACATCGAATATTCGGATGCTAATTAGGAGGACTAAATATGAGCTAATTACAAAAACTAATTGCACAGATGGAGTCTAATTCGCGAGATGAATCTACTAAGACTAATTAATCCATCATTAGCAATGGTTACTGTAGCACAACATTGTCAAATCCTGGACTAATTAGGCTTAATAGATTCGTCTCGTGAATTAGACTACATCTGTGCAATTAGTTTTGTAATTAGACTATATTTAATACTCCTAATTAGTATCAAAAATCCGATGCGACAGGTACTAAAGTTTAGCAATGGGGTATCCAAACACCCCTAACAAAGGTTTTCAGTCTCACACCGGACAATCGGACATCACGGCTGATTGTGCTTGGTGCTGGCTTGGTTCTCGCACGCGGTTCCTCTTGTGACTTCGTTGACCTGTCACAGATCAGTGTGTTTTCTTTAGCCAAAAAGCAGAGGGCAACGCACAAGAAACCCAGTAGAGCGTGACAGCAATGAACGAAGAAATTTTCAGTTAGACTCGACCACTCTGGAAAACAAAGTAATTAGGCTTGACCCAATCACAGTGAAACAGACTTGACCAGTTGACTCAGCCATATTAAAATTTTGGTGGCCGCGGTAGCACAATATATCTCATATCATAACAACAAAGCGACAAGCCTGAAAAGAAAAGCATGGTGCTGTTGTTATGCCGTATTGTCATCTTCCTCTCTCTCATGAGTTACAAAGATGACTGGCATTTGGCAAGACTACTCCTAGCTATGACCTTGAGACTATGAATTAGTAAACTGACCCGAGGATTGAATGCCAACGACGCGGTCTCAAGTCTCAACCATGGCGTCAGCAGGACGTTGTGGTCACAAAGTTGAACAAATGGGGCCCAAGATGACTTCAGGTGGGCGTGTCTGTATCGCGAACGCTGGGTCTACGTCACCAGGAATCGATCTTTCACAATCTGCGGTTCTTTCTCCTCGGTGCGTACGAGAACGGATGGGGCTGATCAAGACAGCCTGATACTAGATTGACGCCTAAAATCAGGACTGGAACTCACAGGAGAGACACTTGGTCTTGGTCCAACATCTTTTCCGTCCATACTTGCCTCAGCTGCTGGGCTATTCCTCCTCTATATAGGTCTTGCCACATCCTTCCCTTCCGTGCATAAACCAATGATGCATCCACCTTCCATCATTGGCATGGCTCATCGCATGCCACTGCTGCAAGTTCTATTTCTCCTACCTCTACTAGTCCAACTCCACTTCTCACTCGGGCTGGCCATAGGAAACAGCACCACCATGCATCATACCGGGCTCCAGAGCCTCCCGCATCAGGCCATGGTGCTCCTCGAAGTGAAGCAGTCCTTCTCCTTGTCTAGCAATGATCCCTCCATGATACTGCCGTCATGGCAAACTGACAAGGACTGCTGCAGCCACTGGGAGGGTGTCACCTGTGACAAGGCCGGGAGGGTCACCGCTCTCAGCCTGTCGAACTGCGACCTCGCAGGCAATGTCCCTATCCACATATCCGAGCTCATAGATTTGGTGTCACTTGATCTCTCCTTCAACGACGAATTGAGGCTCCATGAACCGAGTTTCCAGACCATCGTTGCAAACCTCAGTAAACTAACGAAGCTCCATCTTGATAGGGTGAAAATCTCCAGCACTGCGGCAGAGTGCTTCAGAGCTCTGGTCAAGTCCATTCCTCGGCTTGAGGTTCTTACAATGCCTGGTTGCAACCTGTCTAGTCCTGTCGACAACTCCTTGCCAGGTCTAAGATGGCTATCTGTAATTGATCTCAGTTACAATTTCATCACTTATCCCCCTGGTTTCTTTTCCCGCTTCCACTCGCTAAGAGTTCTAAAGCTTGGCAGCAGCAATCTCCAGACATTCCCTCTCGAAATTCTTCAACTCAGAAATCTCAAAGTTCTGAATCTTTGGAGCGCAAACATCTCTGGATGCATACCCTACTATATTGGCAATCTCACATCCTTGACAGAACTGGACCTCAGCAATAATGTTTTCTCAGGGGGTCTGCCTTCTACAATCAGCAACCTGACATCATTAAGGATAATGAGGTGTGTCAACTGTAGTTTGTCTGGCGAAATAAAAGCCCTGGCAAATTTAACACAGCTTGAATCTGTGTATCTCTCAGATAACAATTTCACAGGCATGTTTCTTGTATGTTTGGTACATCATATTTTCCATTTCTTTATTTATTGCTGATAAATGTGTTTTCTGAAACCTTGTACAGGGCCAATTTATCTTGGTGACAGAGTAAAACTCAATAATCTGGAGTCCTTGTATCTGAGCTTCAATTCTCTATCTGGAAGAATTCCTCTATCTTTGTTCACACATCCAGCACTTAGCAGGCTAGACCTCAGCAGAAATCAATTTTCGGGTGCTCTTGGAGAATTCTCAAATCCATCATTGACGTTAACTGAAGTCATCTTAAGTGGCAACCACCTATGCGGTCCAGTTCCTAAATCATTTGGTTGGCTTGCATCTCTTGAAAGCCTGAGTCTTGACCACAACTACTTCACAGGTACATTGGAGCTGTTCTCCTATTTCAGGCTAAGGAACATCTCATGGTTGTCAGCATCAAATAATAACTTATTCTCTGTTGCTTGGCATGCATCAAATGCAGAAAACAGTAGCAGTAGCAATAGCACCAGTTCTTGGTTAGGTACCTATCCTTTAAAAACTGACCAGTCACACCTAAGTGGACTAGACCTCTCATGGAATCAAATTAGTGGGGAGATTCCTAGTTGGATATGGAGCAAGGTAGTTCGCATATTGAACCTGTCGCACAACAAATTTACAGCAGTTGCACAGCCCCTGGCCAACACCACAGTCATGTATATCGATCTGAGCTACAACATGCTTCATGGGGCAGTACCTCTCGTAGCCGCTGGCCTCAACCAGGATTACTCACACAACAGATTCTCCTCTATCCCTTCCAGCAATTTCACTCAGCAGTTTCGGGCAGCCAATTCTATCAATCTGTCTAACAATGAGATAAGTGGCCCCGTACCTCTATCAGAGTGCAGCACTAGTGATAGTCTTAGGATTATCGATTTGTCTAATAACAATTTCAGCGGTCCAGTTCCGTCATATCTTCTGAATTGCAAAAGCTTGGACGTCCTAAGATTGAGAGGAAATCACCTTACTGGAGTATGGCCTGATAATGTTGAGGAGGGGTGTTCTTTACACTTGATCGATTTAAGTAGAAATCAGATCACAGGGCATCTGCCGAGGTCGCTGTCCAGCTGCCAAGAACTAGTCTTCCTGGATGTTGGTGAAAATTTTATTACTGATTCTTTTCCATATTGGACAGGAGAGCTACCTAACCTTCGTATCCTAGTCTTGAGATCGAACCAATTCTATGGTTCATTGCCAAGTATTGAAGAGAACTCGACCTTGGAGTATTTCCAGGATCTACAAATCATTGATATCGCAAACAACAGGTTCAATGGTGCCTTGCCCACGAATTTATTTCAGAATTCAAAGCTCATGATTCATCCAGCAGGAAGTGGTGGTGGGATTTATGCTACAAGTCCAGAGAGTGAAGAATGGTTCTGTCCATACCTGCTGGTGGTTGACATTGAAATGAAAGAGCTGTACATTGATGTGTCTGAAATCCAGACTGACTTTGTGTTGATTGACCTTTCTCACAACAGATTCCATGGTCTCATCCCCACGACCATCGGAAAGCTGAGTGCGCTGCATGTACTCAACATGTCGGGAAACTCCTTCACGGGCGAGATTCCACACGAGCTTGGCAATCTGGTTCACCTTGAGTCACTCGATCTCTCATGGAATAGGCTGTCAGGGGAAATACCGCAGGAGTTGGCAATGTCTTTGACGTCTCTCGAGTGGCTAAACCTGTCATACAACACCCTGAGCGGTAGGATACCTTCAGGTCCTCAAATCTCCACATTTCCTAGTAGCTCTTTCCAAGGGAACGAAGGACTTTACGGCTGCCCCCTTCCTATACAATGCACCCTGGCAGGTTCACCTCCAAAGGATCCAAAACCATTCACTCCACTGGCGTCAAAATCTAAGGGTGAGCGGTTTGATGACATCATGTTGCATTTGTTCATTGGATTGGGATTTGGTGGTGGCTTCTCAGCGGCAGTCATGGTGAGACTGGTCTATAGTGGCAGGTGGTGGCACTACAGCAGCTTCCCAACTCTATATTGAGAAAGCAAGCCAGTTAGTGTATGCAGCATATGCGGTGTATAAAGGGTTGACGCTAGCAGCTTTTTCTATATCTTCTTCTTAATATAAATGATACGCAGCTCTCTTGTGTGTTCGAGAAAAATTAGCAGCTTTTTCTATGTAAAGGTTAACGCTAGCAGCTAGACACTTGGTTTGAGTAATTATAGAAGCACTATAAACTCATTGTATTTGAGTTTTTGTTGTGTTAGAAACTTGGAATAAGCTTTCATCAGGGAAGCATCTTGAGGCCTGTTCGCTTCAGCTTATAAGCCGGCTGAAAAGCTGAAACGGCTGATTTGTTGTGAGAGAAAAACACTGTTTGGTAGCTGATAAGCCGGCTGAATAAGCTGAAGCGAACAGGCTGTTGGTTTCTTCAAAATATATGCTAGTTTGGGCTACTGCATGTGTTGCTCTTAAGGTGGAGATGGTACCTGCTTGATAGTTGACACTCAGTTTGGTAATTGAAAACTTCTAGAAACTCCTTGGTCGATTCTTTTTTTCAAAAAAACTATATAGAGTTTTCGCTGAAGGAACCCAATCAACTGGCATGGAATTTTGGCATCCTTTGGCCACCCATCCGGCGCTAACCAAGAACTTTTTTTATTTTTAACCCTTTTTTTTCTTTATTTTTAAAAATAACCTCAGCGGGGTTTTATTTGCGCGGCCTAACCCTTTTGGCCGCGCCAGACCGCCTGGCGCGGCAGGAACATGCTGCCGCGCCACATGCACTGGCGCGGCAGCCCCCTGCCACGCTGGCGCGGCGACCCGCGGCGCCAGGCGGGCGCTGACGTGGGCCGCGCTTTCGCCGCGCCGGCCCGCCTGCCGCGCCAGCCCGCCTGGCGCGGCAGGGCCAACACTTAGGCCCCGCGCCGGCTCCCTTCCTCCTCCCTCCCTCCTTTCTTCCTCCTCCAGAAACCTTCGAGCCCGAAGCTCCTGCGCCGCCCCCCGCCGCCCCACCCCCAAATCCACCCAAAATCCGGCGTTTTCGGTGGGGGAAAGTAGTGGGAATCGATCCCTGCTTCGTGTGGAAGGTATTCCCCTACTTATTCTCGTGTTTTACCGTTGCATTTGGTAGATCGGAGGATGTTTAGGTGACTTAGGGTTAGGTTAGTGATTTGAAATTTCAATGAAATGCAATGATGTTTTGTGTTAGATGATACGTAGTTCATACGCAATTGAGTCTCTGCCCGCGATATTGACGTGTAGAACTTATTGATTTAAGGATATATTCATTGAATCGTATAGTGCAATGTATATGTGTATTTTTTGTTTGCAATTTGTCCAATATATGTAATGTGTGTAGTTGATATGTCGAATATGTGCAATGTGTAGTGTATATGACATGGTGAAATGTTTGTATTTTGTAGATGGATCGTTTAGTTCGATTTTTTCATGGTGGTGTTGTGAAACAAAATGGGGAGTTAGAGAATATGAATGAGTCAATTGAAATATTTGATGGTCCTCCAAGTTTTAGTGATTTAGTTGACCGTGTAATGACGAAGTATGGATGTAGAGTGGATGAGATAAGTTTGAGAGGTCGTTTTGATTGTGGGAAAGCTAGAGCTCATTATGTGTAAATGTTCGGGTAAATGTTCTTGGACCTTCACGGATAGTGTGTATGATATCAGATAGGCATCATGGGCTTCTAAATTGTGCAAAGGACCACATTGATGGTTTTCCACCGCTTGTGCATAGGTGGTGCATGAGGCACTTTGCTGCCAACATGTCGCGTCGGCAGAAGAGCAATGGTGTGATTGGAAAATTGAAATTATTATGCACGGTTCATACAGAGAGAGAATTTCGTGAGAAGTTAGAAGATTTAGTGAAGGACTTGAACGACGACGCAAAAGAATGGTTGAAGGGTGAAATGAGGGACAAGGATAAATGGGCGCAGGCTTTCGATGAGGGAGGGATGCGGTGGGGTATTATGACCACGAACTTCTCGGAATCACTCAACGGAGTTTTCAAAGGCATCCGAAGTAGGCCCGTCGCTGGAATTATTGAATACACATTCGAAAAATGCAACGCCTACTTTGTGAACCGATGGGGAAAGGCGCGTGATATGTTAGATCAAGGCTATAGAATTGGGCAAGTTGTAGATAATTATTTATCAGAGGCTGAGCTTAGATCCGTGCACCACTTAGCAGATCCGTACGGGCCAGAAAGGATGGTGTATTCTATAAGAAGTTACGGTTCGACTAACATTGGGGGTGAGAGTCATGGAGGCCGACACTATAGAGTGGATCTGCACGAAGTTTCGTGCACCTGCAATGTTCCTCAATTGTTGCACCTTCCATGTTCACACTTCATTACAGCTTGCAAGGCAAGAGGTCTTAACTTTCAAAGCCCCATGTACTTGTCACCGTTGTACTCTAGGGAGCACACCATCAAAATTTGGGAATCAAGCTTTCAACCTTACCTAGATCCGTCACAATGGCCGGCATATGAAGGGGTAGGGTACGTGCCTAACCCCAATTTAATGAGAAATAAAGTAGGAAGGCGGCAGAAGAAGCGTTTCACAGGCGAGATGGACGTGTCGGAAGGGAGGCTTTCTGCAGATTATGATACTGGTGATTTTGATATTGACAAGTCGGAAAATCGTTGCTCCAAGTGCCACAAGATCATCAGGAATTGCACATGCCGCAGTAGAAAATCAAAAGGCACTAAATCTAGACCGAGCAGTAATAGGTCGGGTAATTCGAACAATTGGGTATGCGCGTTGCCTATCATATTTTCCGTACATTATCATATTTTCCGTACATTATCATATTTTCCGTACTTATCATGTAATGAAGCTTTTTACTAACGATCATTTATGTTGTTTTTTTAGGATGGCGGCCCCGGGGTACCCTCTTCTTGAGGCTGCTTACGACTTGCACCACCGTGCCCACCACCTCGCGGACATGAATGAGGTATTACAATGGTTGCTATTTTTTGCTGATGAATGCATACCTTAGGATGAGAATTGCAAGATTTTCGTATGAAATGTTCTTATAAATTAATTAAGGATGTGCCTTTCGTTACTATTCGCTTGTGTAGAGTGTAAACAATTTCATACTGAAAATGTCATTTGTATCATATTTGTGTTACTTACCACTTTAGAAACCCGTTATTCACAATTGGATTGATTTCTCATACTGAAATGTTCTTATAATATTTTGCAGAATTTGACACCACTGAGGGCTAGGGTGCACTCACCACTTAGGTGGGATGAGCGGTACGCCCAGTACCTGCAGAGAGCAGGTTTCTTGGATATCGCTGTTCAGGTCGTGGGGGGTCTCCCTCCAATGGACGGACCACTGTTGACCGCTATGGTCGACAGGTGGCGTCCGGAGACTCACACGTTCCACATGCCCTTCGGAGAAATGACTATCACAATGCAGGATGCGGCTATGATACTCGGCCTTCCACTGCATGGGCTGCCAGTGACAGGTATTATCCAGAATGAGAATTGGCGTGATATGGTCGAGATGCATATCGGGATTAGGCCGCCAGAGCCAGAGGGCGGAGATAGCTCGAAGAAGACGTCCGGTGTTAGCTCGGCATGGTTGAGGGAGCACTTCGAGGTGTGTCCTCCGGGAGCAGATGACGAGGTCGTGCAGCGCTTTGCTCGAGTGTGGCTATGGCACTTTGTCAGTACATTCCTCCTTCCAGATGCTGCTGGGAACACAGTATCGTGGATGGTTCTTCCCATTCTAGGTCAAGTTTGGGAAAACATAGCCACTTACAGTTGGGGCTCAGCGGCTCTTGCCTGGCTGTACAGACAGTTATGTGAGGCTTGCCGGCGCACAGCGAGAGATTCTAATGTTGGAGGGTGCACTTATATGCTCCAGATATGGATTTGGGAGCGAATGCCCGTGGGTCGACCTTCCCGCCTCCGTGTCGATGTAAGTGACAACGGCTAATTCCTTTTTCTACGTTAATGTTCGAAAAACTATTGTATCATGTGACCAATTGTACTTACTTGCAATTTCAGCCATGGCATCGACACGATTCTCTTCCCACGTTCTATCACGTGTGGAAGCATGTGCGGCCCGTTCGTGGCAATCCGGATAGGCGCTACAGGGCCTACACGAACGAGTTTGATGTTCCCACGCAGTACCAGGTAATTTGGTAACCATAATAGTTTTTTAAGCTAACTTGCATATAATGGTAGATGAAATAAGTATTGCGTGAAAATTTTTGAAGGTGGAATGGAAACCGTATGACCGTCAGCAGCTTAGCGATATCGTCTTTTCACCGACGTGCTACAGAGATAGAGAGTTATGGAGGTGCACAACCCCAATGATACTGTACTTCGTGGTAGAGTTTCATATGCCGCATAGGGTGATGTGGCAGTTTGGGAGGATGCAACCGTGCCCTCCTTTGGAATTATCGACTTCGCAGCAGCTGCACAGGTACGCAGGAATAAATAACTATTGGAGGGTATTCAATTAACGCAATTAACGTGTTATACTAATACTTCACTAATTTCTGATGCAGTATCGACCGCAGAAAGCGGTACAAGGAAAATGATTGGAGGGTGAAGCATGACCGGTACATCCACATGTGGAACAACAAGGAAGGATGCGATCCTGAAGGTGGACCGTACTGGCGACCCAACAATGAGTACATAAGATGGTACTGTACTTCGACGAGAACGAAAGTGAAACCATCTTGGACTAATGTGCCCATTGAGGATGCACCGTCTGAGGATGACGCTGACATAGCTGACGCGTACGACACCGTGACACGCCATGGGACACAGCCTGAGCGTGCACCTCTCCACGACTATATGGTAAGCTTTCGGTTTGTAATTATAGTATCGTCACATTGATCACTTATGGAATGAAAACTACTGCGTGCAGGGACAACAGCTTGCAAGGCTCTCTAACGAGGCGGGCGTGATTATGGAGCACGCTGTTGGGGAAGGTGATAGTCTGCTTCGTGCTTTTGCAGAGGTAGAAGTCCAAACAAATTTTCACTTATACTCGTATTATCTTTGTAACCATCAATAACATAGTCGTGAATATATGGCAGAGGGTTCGTAAAAGTTGCAGGCGAATGGCGCAGAGGATGAACTGCATGACATCCTCAGATGCGCACGACGGGGCCAATGTCCAGGGTACTTCTTCAGGATCACGTCGGACTGCATTGGTGACTACCCCCAGGGCTGCAACACCGTCCACTGCGGCAGGTCCTAGCAGGAGATCGCGAGGTAAGGAACCCGCATCCCCTCAGGAAAGCGAGGACTCGGAAGGTGAGCAGTCTGAGGATGATGACCCTACGTATGGTGAGGAACTCGAGATTTCTCACGATGCTCCACCTGTGACTCAGACGCAGGGAGAGTCCAGCCAGGTATATTCAGAAGTTCCTCCAATTTCAATTCTACATTTTAATGTTCGCTCCCGAAGTGTCATACAAATTTTATGATTTGTGCCCAATTATTCAATAGGAACCTGCAACTCATACCCGGTTGCCACGCCGACGTCGTCGTTCCCGGGACCACACCGACGTTGGCAGCGCCAATGTGCTGCCCACGCATCCAAGGAGGGAGCGTCGCCCAAGAGATCCTTTTAGCCCTCCGGATGAGCGGCGGTCACGCCACTGAACCTATCATGTGCCCAATTATTCCATGTCACGTTTATTCATGTCACTTTTGTAAAAGACTAAGTTGGTAAAAGACTAAGCATGTTAGGTTTATTCATGTCACGTTTGTAAAAGACTAAGTTGCTTGTTACGTTTTTTTATGTCCGTACAATTATATGTTTGCTCCATGATGTTTAGCACAAAAATACGTTTCGGCGAAACCTACTGAAATTGGCTCCGCCGCGCACCCTTGCCGCCACCACCCCCCGGCGAAACCTACTGAAATTGGGTTGTATTTGGCGCGGCAGCGCACCCCTGCCACGCCAGGCGGCCTGGCGCGGCAAGGCCTCCCACCCGGCGCAACCTACTGAAAGTAGGTTGCGCTTGGCGCGGCAGCACAGCCCTGCCGCGCCAAGCCGCCTGGCGCGGCAAGGCTGACCCCGGCGCAACACTCACCTACATTTGACCTGACTTTGATAGTCAAACGATGTAGAGGAACGGGCGTACCTGGAATCACGTTTCCTTGACCTCACTTCGTTTTCTCATCTCATCAACCACTACGATAATCTTAGGATAGAGGGAAGGGGCGAGACCACAAGAAGCCAAAACCACAAGAAGCCAGTCATGTCACGGCAAACTTTGATGCGTCTGAACATAGTTCTCTCGGAAATGAAAATAGTTTTTGACAACTAATTGTAGTTCCTAGAATAAACATAAACATAATGTTCTACATTGTTTTCACAGCTACAGAGAAACATGATCCAGCTACATCAACACGTTCATCTAGTCCGAGTCACCTTCATATAGTAACTCGTCGTCATCATCATCATCATCAACATCTCCGGCAACAACAACTCCCTTGCCTTTCTTATCGATATTAACCTTACCAACAGGTAAATCGGCAACAAGAGCCTTCATCGTCTCCATCTGTGCCTCTTCCGCTTGTTGTTGTAACTCTTCCATTTCAAGCCTTCTTTTTCTTGCCGCTTTTTGTTGCAAATATTGTTCCCATGAACCCTCAGGGTATTTCACATTCGGATCAACCACATAACCTAAGCGATCTCTTTCCTCCATCAACCTTTGTTTCTCCAAGTCCCTCTCCTCCTGCAACTTCCTCCTATTTTCTCTCTTCTCATTTTCAGTTAGAGGTCGTGGATACTTGGATCTATTTTGCCTCCAATACTTAATAATAGTTTCCCTTGCATAAAATCCATTAGGTTTCACTCCAGTCTCATGCACCATATCTTGATATATTTTTCCCCAAAGCAAGTCGTCGTCAGGAATAGGCACATCATACTTTTTCCTAATCTTTTCTTTAATTTCTTGTTCTTTCCTTAACTTCCATGGTTCCGATGTATTTCCCAACTTTAATAACAAATCATATCGACCACAAAAATCTTCCCAATCACATGTCCTTCCCTCCTGCAACAACAATTCATTATTCTTACAAATTTGAACCAAGTTACAACCTTCATAAAACATAAGAGACGAGTATTTACTAACCCAGTAATCGCCATGTGCATTTCCACAGAACGAACCATATCCAAGTTCAGAAGGCACCACACCTTCTGTTGCCAATATACCACACTTGCATCTATCACTAGGAGAGGACACACACGGCCACGGTGCATTTTCACTTTCAAACTCCCGCACTTCCTCCTCTGTTGGCCACATTGCCATTGGGCCGTATATATACTCATTGAAATCACACAACGGCCACCCATCCTGCAAAAAACCCATGACGTGAACTACTCAGATGTAAAGTAACTACAAAACGCTTCTCCAACTACCAACGACATACTAATATTCTCGTAATATACTTACATGAGTCTTTAGGGAGCATCGAAAGAATGGAGTAAACTTAGGTGGATCCCCTAAGTTAGGACGCATAAGCTTAGCAGGAACACCACACTTGCACATGGGAGGATCCCTCACACGCCTACAAGCAGCCTCCTGCTTCTCCTCATCGGTCATCCTAGGTGGGTTTGGTGGAGGAGGAACCCAACGCCTAAACTTATGGTATGGTTTAAGCTCTGTGCTATGATATGGGAATAGGCGGATCCTAGGATCATATTTGTCGGGTCCATCGATCCACTGAAAGAAATCGCAAGGTGCGGCAGGCAATGGATCAAAAATCCATTTGCATACATAGAAGGCTCTTCCGGCTGTCTTTGGATGCCTTGATTGTTTCACCTCTGCTTGCGCGCCACATCTACAAAGTGGTACCGGAAGAGCAGGAGGTACGGGACCAGCAACATTGGACTCGCCCACATAACGCACATACCACCTACGCCGTTTGTATTCAGAACCAAACGACGCCATCTCACCTGTAAATCAAGTGCAACAAATTTAATACACAAATAAACTTTACACACGTAATCCATACTAGCTATATACATCATTTTGATAAAATGTAAACACTCGATCTACAAAATACAAACACTGAAACAAAAATGAGACTAATTAATTGAACATATAAAAAAAATACATGTCATGTAAACCACACAATTGGATGAATATATACCTAAATCGAAGCATTCAACAAGTTCTACACGTCAATATCGCGGGCAGAGACTCAATTGCGTATGAACTACGTATCATCTAACACAAAACATCATTGCATTTCATTGAAATTTCAAATCACTAACCTAACCCTAAGTCACCTAAACATCCTCCGATCTACCAAATGCAACGGTAAAACACGAGAATAAGTAGGGGAATACCTTCCACACGAAGCAGGGATCGATTCCCACTACTTTCCCCCACCAAAATCGCCGGATTTTTGGTGGATTTGGGGGTGGGGTGGCGGGGGCCGGCGCTGCAACGTGCTGCTGTGTGGTGTTTCTGGAGGAGGAAGAAAGGAGGGAGGGAGGAGGAAGGGAGCCGGCGCGCGGGCCTAAGTGTTGGCCCTGCCGCGCCAGGCGGGCCGGCGCGGCGAAAGCGCGGCCCACGTCAGCGCCCGCCTGGCGCCGCGGGTCGCCGCGCCAGCGTGGCAGGGGGCTGCCGCGCCAGTGCATGTGGCGCGGCAGCATGTTCCTGCCGCGCCAGGCGGTCTGGCGCGGCCAAAAGGGTTAGGCCGCGCAAATAAACCCCCGCTGAGGTTATTTTTAAAAATAAAGAAAAAAAAGGGTTAAAAATAAAAAAAATTCGCTAACCAATTACCAAATAAGTTTCTAGACTCCAGCAAGTCACTAGTTTCTTGCGGTAGGAGGCATTAACTTTATTTGCTTCGCCTTCTTACCATTCTAAACTCCTAACTGCAAAGAGAAAATTCTTTTATCTAACAGATTGCTAAATAATTCTAGGAAAGCGGTTCCTAGCTGCATTATTCAGTACTGGTACAGATTACAGAGAGGGAGGGAGGGAGGGAGATGAAACCTCACCTTTGCAGAATTCACGGTGGTGGCGCTGGGAACGTGTCACGTCGCCGACCTTCGCGGGTCAACTCGCCGGCCTGTACCCGCCTCCTCGCTGGCCTGCCGAGCTGTCGCCGAAAGCCCCCTTGTCCTAGCACGCTGCGAGCTTACGAGCTCTCACTGCCCAAAGCCTCCTCGGTGGTAAGACTGAAACACAGCAGAGACATCAGGGGAGGGGAGGGGAGGGGAGGGGTGAAATGGCGGTGGTGGAATCATGCCGCCGGCGCGTCGATGGAGGAGCGGAGCTGCCGGAATCGCAGCTTCAGCGTCGGAGATGCTGCTCTCGAAGCTCATCGGACGACCCAGAAGACGTAGTTCTACTTCCATCTACACCAACCGGCCCATCTGAGAGCTCCACCAAGCTCCAGCCCAGCCCACAAAGCCCAACAACCTCTCCAGCCCAACACGAGACGAAAACCGTCTCGGCCCCTCACGCCGCGCAAGCCCAAAACCTAAGCACGCCAAAAGCCAACGCCCACAGCGCAAAACCCCCAACCCCACCTCGCATCCTGCCCGTCGCCGTCGCAATCCCCGCCGGCGCTACCTAGGTCACGCCTCCCTCCTCTCCCTCCCCCGGCTCCGACGATGTCGGCGCCCTCCGACCCCGCCACGGCCGCTGGCCAAGCGCCCGCCCCTGCGGCTGCGTCCGCCGCCTCCAGCAGCGGCCTCACCTTCAAGCTCCACCCCCTCGTCATTGTGAACGTCTCGGACCACCACACCCGCGTCAAGGCCCAGGCCGCCTGCTCCGGGGACAGCTCCTCCTCGTCCGGGGCGGCGGCGGGGCAGCCGCCGAGGGTGTTCGGGTGCGTGATCGGGGTGCAGCGCGGGCGGACGGTGGAGATCTTCAACAGCTTCGAGCTCGTGCTCGACCCCGTCTCCGGCACCCTCGACCGCACCTTCCTCGAGAAGAAGCAGGAGCTCTGTAAGCTCGTACTCAAATCTAGGGAATTTTTAGGGTTTGATGACGCTTGGAATTCTAGGGAATGCTAGGGTTTGTTGGATCGTTTGATGAGTGCTTGTTACGATTGTGGCTGTGCAGATAAGAAGGTGTTCCCCGACTTCTACGTGCTGGGATGGTACTCCACTGGAAGTGATGTGCAGGACACGGACATGCAAATCCACAAAGCCGTGAGTTCTTAGAACCTTCTCTTCAAGTGCTTAATCTGACTATCTGAGAGGCTGCGACATTGTGCTTGGGCATTAGTGTTTGCTCGTGTTATGAAGAAAGTGTGGGTTTCGGATCTAATTTACAGTTAGTATACTTGTTGCTGCAAAGGGCTGGTAGCACCTAGGGATTTTTATTGTTATGCGGTAGGCCTATTTTCATGTTCCTGCTAGTAAAACAAGGGAAGAAACTGACTAACTTGTGGAATGTGGGAATTCTCTCACTGCAGTATTAATTGGTTATGAAGCAGATGGTTAGTAACTATTACTGCTGAGAACCTAATAATGTAACCCATTTATGCTTCTAATAAGGCGCTCTTAAAGTTTCACATTTAAAATAAAAAATATACTGCTGCAAGATTAACAACTGAAAATGTCACATTACTTACATTTTTCAAAGCCTAACTACAAGGTAGGATTATCTAAGTAGAAATCAGAGAATTGTTCTATCAGTAGCTATGATATTTGAGAATTTCCTTAATCCTAAGTTTCCCACTTATGCAAAAAATATGTATTGCTTATCTCGTGCCAGCAAATATATATATTACTTACCGCTATAGAACATTACCTGAGTTTGTATGGCTGAATGAATGGTGGATCTTTGATTTTGACTTGATTGTAGTGGACGAATTGCTTGTCAGCAATATATTTGTTTGATCTGTGATGGATATATTCAGTTGCCTCTGTATAACCTTCTTTAACATGTGTTATCCAGTTGATGGACATTAACGAAAGCCCTGTTTATCTTCTATTAAATCCTGCAATCAACCTCTCCCAGAAGGACCTCCCCGTGACTATCTATGAGAGTGGTAAGCTAATGTAATCTTAAGTTTGGGACCATTGAATGTATTGCAACTTGCTTCTCCTGACCCTAAATCCGTTACTATTGGCGCTTGATTTTCGGTTCACATCAGTTACCTAACTCCAAATCTGAGCATTTTAGATCGCCAAGTCACCCTGACATCGTAGTTACTATATTGCTCTTTAACTTCATAGTTTAGAGCAACAAAGGATATTTATGAAGTGAGATGATGATGTAAACATAAATTAAATCTTCTTTCTGCCTTGTGATTATGGCACATTGCTTTTTCCTTTTTTGTAAATGTTCATTTATTTATTTGATATCCAGTGATCCTAAAATTCCTTCCCCAGGTGCCAATGTTTAGCTACATTAGTCATTAAGTACTACCGTATTAGTATAACATGGATAGCCCTTGAATTCTTCTCATACTTAAATCACTTAAGTTTTTTAAATGTACAAAGTTCTTGTCTCGCTCCTTTTTTTTTTACCTATTTGGATGCTAATTCCTTTTTTATTTTCTGTAATTTTAAGAGTTGCATGTCATCGATGGAAGTCCTCAGCTCATCTTTGTCAGATCAAATTATACAATTGAGGTGCGTGTTCACCCCTTGTGTTTGTTTATCTATAAATGTTCTGTTTTTTTAACACTATTAGTTTGCTTGATCAAAGACTGTGGAAGCTGAGAGGATATCTGTAGACCATGTTGCCCATCTCAAACCATCTGATGGCGGCTCAGCAGCAACTCAGTGTAAGGATTCTTCTTTTAAGCCCATGTCTTAAGACAACCAGGGGGGTGCCCTCCCTCACCTTGGTTGAGTGTCTTTTAACCTTTTGAGTCATAGTACCCAAGGTATATGTTTCTGGACAGAATTATACTGATTGATGCTTTATGCAGTGGCTGCTCATCTTACAGGAATACACAGTGCCATCAAGATGCTCAATAGCAGGGTCCGTGTTATCCATCAGTATCTTGTTGCCATGCAAAAAGGTCTGTACGTGTATGAAGTGCTATGGTTATTTATCTTTCACCACTGAAACAATGTTTTAATCTTTCTCATGTTTCCTTCTGTCTTTCAACCTAATCCTTTAGAACTTTAATTACCCAAATTTATTAATGGCCCACTTTGGCATCAGTAATTCAACTGAAATTCTTTTCTTTGGCTGCAGGTGAGATTCCAGTGGATAATTCGCTGCTTAGACAAGTCTCAAGCCTCGTAAGAAGGCTACCGGCTATGGAGTCACAGAAATTCCAAGATGACTTCTTAATGGTATGCTAAGTTTAGTGGTACTCACCTTACATAGAAGTCCTTTCTCTTTCTATATGGAGAGACACATTTCCTCATGAATACCATTATTTAAAATAGCGAATCCAGCTATCCTTGCCTGAAAAATCAATTATCTTTAATTTTCTGTCATATTTAACACTGTATGTTTAATTATGCTGATATAATTCATTCTTTCCAGGAATACAACGACACTCTCCTCATGACTTACCTTGCTATGTTCACTAACTGTTCAAGGTATGCAGTCACTTCTTTACCAGATGAAGTTCCTTTGTTAATACCTTAATTCTTCTATACCCTAGATCATTCTTTGCTTGAAATTTCACCTATGCTGATTTCATCTTTTTTTTACTTGCAGCACAATGAACGAGTTGGTTGAGAAGATCAACACAAGCTATGAGAGACCCGCAACCAGGAGAGGAGGGCGAGGTGCTTTCATGTAGTTCACCTGCCATGATCCTGCTGCTGCTCTCATCTGTGGAGATTTTTGGAAATAGCTTCTTGTATCCCGAGGCAATTTTTTTGCATGCAATCTATTATGTGCTATCGGCTATATACGGCTGCTCTTGAGTTACTTCAAACTATCTAGGCAAAAATGATGATTTGCTCGATTCCGTGCCAAATCCCACTTGTGCTGAAGTTGGTCTGTAAAGTTCGTCCTCCCCCTAGTTATTCTATTTGTCTCGCAAATGGATATTGATGGTGGTTTGCGATTTTACTATGCTTAGCAAAACTTGAAACCATTTCTCGCCGTGCTGTTAGCCTGCTGCTTTGTCAAAGCAGTTCGGTGTTTTCCCATGATTGATGAGCATGGGCACATGGCAGCACAAAGCTTGACGTGATCCCTTGAACTTATCCGTTATCCATAGGATCACAGTGATCTTGTGACGTTTTGAAGACAAGAGGTTACATCTGAATGTCAAGTCTTCAAGACAAGGAGGAGGTTTTGTTGAAGAGGAGGTCTTCAAGACAAGACAACGAATGGTTCTTCATTGCAAACAATCACACAAACGAAACTTAGAAAGTACACATGAATGGTTCTTCATTGCAAGCAATAACACACCACATACTAGTTTAGTTCTGTTCAAACATTGAAACATCATCTCGAGCGACTAACACCACATCTACTGAAGAAAATGAATATCAGGATGACGCTTGTTCCTGCAGCCCATGTCACAAGCGTTGCCACAGGTTAATCCTAGATTAGTTTTGTTAAAGAATGAACAGAACATTACAACAGCAACTCGAATGGCAATAACAACACATCTACTGAATAAAACGAATATCAGGATGGCACTTGTTCCTGCAGCCCATGTCGCACGCATTGCCACATATAGTCAATCCTGGCTTCTGCTCCAGAAGCTCTGCAACCGTTGGACTGCAGCCACGACGTTGAACCACATTCTTCCCAACGCCAAGCCACCGCAGGCCTCGAAACAATGGTGGCTCAAAGAGTCTCAGGAAGTTACGAGACAACTTACTGCAGTAGGCGAGATCAAGCATTCTCAGGGAACATTTGGAGTCACGGCCCATCGAACCTAGCACCTCAAGAGATGAATCGGTTATGAGGAGGCAGTTCCGCAGACACAGGCTGCTTAGCTGCTCACAGTTCTTGACGATCACTGTCACAGCTCGACATGATATCCTCGGCACATTCCCAATGTCAAGTGACACTAAAGTTTTGTTGATGGTACCAGTCCCGCACAACAGTGAAGCTATTCCATTACTGCCAATCCTTCTGCACCCTCTCAAGCACAAAGAAGATATCAGGCACCTCCCATTCCCAAGTGCTGATAAACCAGCATCAGTGATGTCAGCTCCAGCAAGGTCCAGTAGAGTTAGCCTGGAAAGCTGTGAGATGGAAACCAAGCCAGAGTCTGCAATGCTCTTGCAACCAGATAGATCAAGAACCTTTAAGTTAGTGCAGGGTGCGAGAGATATGGCTGTATCACTAGTTAGGAGAGCACAATTAAGCAATCTCACTTCTGTAATATTCGGAGCTGCCTTATCAAGATCAAGGCATGCCAAGTCTGACAAGCAGGAGCCATTACTGACCTCAAATTTCTTCAGGTCCTTGCCAGAATGGAGAAGGGCTGCATACCCTGCATCGCTTACTTTAGAAAAGCCACCAAATCTAATGGTTCTGAGTTGCTTGCATCCATCAGCAAGCATCAGTATCCCAAAGTCATTTACACGTCTGAAATCACAGTAACGACGTGTCAGCGATAAATGTCTCAAGTTGTGGCACAAGCCAAGAGCTTGAAGGCCGATATTGGTCAAATCTTCAGGCAAATTTGGTTGGGTAACAGGTCCATCTTCCAGGCAGAGCTCAACTAAGTTACGGACATTACTGGTGATCAAGATAACAAGCTCATCCGTTATTGTGTCAAGAACTAAAGAGAGTGATCCCAAACTGTCAGTGATGTGTTTTTTCAGAGATGTGGTTTTAGTGAAGACCGTCTTTGCCCGCAAATGAGACACAGGTTGCAGCAACAGTTCCTTGACGGTACTAGGAATAAAATGCATCCCATTCTCATAATCAGCAGTGCACGGATCTAGCAGAGGGAACTTCACCCAAAGAGTCTGGATCAAAAGATTGAAAATTAAGATATCTTAGACCCAGCGACCAAATTAAACAAACATCTTTAGATAGCTCCATATCATTATTGCAAGACTACGGTTAATATTATGCAATCTACTCTACGCTTTGCCACTGAAACATACTGAAGCTGAACAATTTTTCAGATATGTGATATCGCCACAAATGGCTATGTTTTTAAGTGAGAAAGGGTATCATAAGCAAGGACAAATATCTCTCACCTCCAAGCAACCACATCCCGCGTAGATACGTGCTAGGCAAGTACCAAATCCAGAGTAACGAGGATACAAAACTTCTGGGGCAACTGCCATCTCCAGCTTTAATGATCTGAATTTAATAGTTTAAAGCATACTCAGATTTCGCTCTGACTTGAAAAAATGGCTCGAAACTCCAATCATAACTTCTAGTTTTCCATAATTTCGTTTCGGTGCAACAAACACCGAGAATAAACTGGAATGTGCATAGTTCCTGGTGCAAACTTTTGAAGAAATGCATTCGCGTGCATGTAGATATAGTAATAAGGCATAAACAAGTTGAAGAATGCATTCGCATGCATATAGTAATTCAGGCATAAACAAGCCAGTGCTGAAAACCATACCTTAAATTGCCGCATCTCTCACCAATAGCCATAAAGAAGCTCATCGTGAACGAGCACTTCAGAAGCGAGAGCTCGCGGAGGCTACCCTTCGCGATGACAGAGGCCGCGGAGTCGTCGAGGAGGCTGCAATTGACGGTGAGGCTGCGGACCGCGCCGTTCCCCGCGAGAATCCTGCTCAGGATCGCGTTCGACGGAGCAAACGCCTGCGATAGCGAGCGAGCAAACCCCAGCGTTTAGGGGAAACCGTTCGGGACGGTACGGCGGAGCGGAGGGCGGGGCACGGAAGGGGAGTCTCACAGAGAGATCGATGGTTGTGATGGCGGAGATGGCGGCGGAAGCGGCGCCGCGGAGCGCCCGGCAGGACGCAGCGGCGGAGCAGGCGTCGTCCACCTCGAGCCGGCCGAGCACCTCCACCAGGAGCGCCTCGGGGAGCCTTTCGACCAGACCTCCACCTTCAGAGCTTCCGGAGGCCTCGCCGCGGCTGCCGCCTCCGTCGTCGCCGCCGCCGGCGGCGGCTCGAGGTTTTTTCTCCATGGCGTGCTCCTCCCCGTTTTGCTTTCGGGCCTGGAGTGTGGACTCTGGATTGGAGAATTGAGGATTTGTGGAGAGAATATTCCCAGGATGTGCCACCGACACCTGGAGCCCACAAAGACATTGGCTTCTGACATGTGGGCCATATTTGTTCGGGATTCGGGAGAGGGAATGGTGGGTGGCGAGTGGGAAACCGGGAATCATGCGACGGGTAATTTCATTCCGAGATTCAGCAAGAATGGCCAGCTTGGGAATATAACTAGAACCGGCCAATGTGCTAATTTGGGGTTACCCAAGTCAATCATTATAAACTTTGTTTGCACATATTTTTTTTTGGTTGAGCTTGGATATTTGAAAATGATATGCGTAGATTTATATAAAAAATTAATTTCATAAGAGTATACCTTTATGTTTCATAAACATTTTCATAAGAAATGAGTATTAGTTGAAGTTGTCTTTTAAAGATTGTCCAAAGCATCAATTATTTATGACAAGTGAGTATATATAAGGTGTGTTTCTCCGTTGATAGTATTTGCATGTGTGAATGTGAGCATGCTGGTGTAAGCGGATGCCATCTTTGTAAAAAAGGAGAAAAAAAGATTGATTACATGCAATAATACAAAACTGCACTGGAATGAAGAATGCATCTGTTATCAAAACGTTTCTTGGTACTGTATTATTACTGCATTTTACTTTTCATATGATATATAGCAAATGATAAAAATGCCAATGTGATCAAGCATACAAGAGGAAATGGCCACAGATCAATAGAAAACTGATAATGCAATTTTATTTCACAACACACGCAAACAAGAAAGCCTAGGGAGTGATACTGGAAATTTACAGGTCCAGCGAGATGATATACAACTACAGTCTCAGAGCTTAGCAGTAAACGGTGATACACTACTGACACACTACCAGAGCTAGCAGTATACGGCTATGCTACAAGGTTGTTGCATACAGAAATCTACAGCAGGTGCTTGCTTTGCCATGATCAATCCATTCCATAGGCTTAGGCGTTCTTTCCTTCAAGGCTTCCATACAACATAATTACAGGAATAGATGAGGTTTTCCGAATGTCTGCCTGCAGAAAAGAGGGAAGGATAACTCAACCTACGAGAGCAAAGATGTTACACTGCAAATTGCAAATTGATATGTGCTATTATACTTTAATGGGCAGTTGAAGATCAATTGCCAATGAAGAGTAAGAAGGATGAAACCAGCTCTCTCTTTTTCTGTAAAGAAGTGTGCTTCAGTGAACTAAGAAATTCTCATGCAGAATGGCTATGTTGAAAATAAAGATATAGAGAATATCACGCAGAGGACACTAGAGCATCATTGGCATTTCACTGCCTGCATATAGTTGAGTAATTGCTGACCAGTGAACGTAAATAACTAATTATGACGTGTGTTGTGGTATCCAGTTGAGTTGTGTATCACAAGTCAACTAAATTGCTAATAACCACCTTTTTCCTACCTCAGGACATCCAGTCATTCTGAATTCTGATGTCGATGCTGCTTGAACTTATACAATTCCATCCCACAATTTCCACTGTCATATGCTTTGAGTCAAGCATGTCAAAGACTGTCAGCTGACTGCAAGCTGCAAAGAAAGAAGAACCCACAGTAGTACTGCTCTAGTATCAATTGGCATCGAACTGAAAGGGTCTTAAAAAGTGCATATTCAGCTTGTTATAATGGAATTTCTAGGATCCATGTATCTGATAGTTTGTTTCAAGAAGCGTGGGATTTTAAGACAAGCACTACTGTAATCTTTTAAGTTTATCTCAAGTTTTTTTACTTTCAGTTATTCACTGGTATTTCACATTTCAGCAGAATGCAGGATTCTATCCTGAGAGCCTGAGATGACTCATGAGATACCTTCTAAAAACAATCTAGTAATGTAGCAGATAGTAAATCTTAAAGCTACATGGCTAGGGGGTAAAAGAGCTGTCCCCATATTGGCACAAACATGATAAAATATACATGTGAATTTCAAAGTGATGATGACTGAACGATAAGTGTTAAGTCATATTCTGATCCATGAAAATAATCAGAAAGTAATGTACAATTGCACACATTAAGGCTTATAGCTAGAAGCTATTCACTGGCATTTCAACCATGTTAAGAATCACAATGTTCCTATCATATTACATACCCTACGTGCAAAAACTTCACAATCTAAGAACTATAATAAATTATCCTAGTAACATTAATATGTTTTACTTTTAGCAACAGACATTAATAATGAATCTGAACTGATGCATCGACGAGGTGGATGCATCAAAGAAGTATGCCATGTTAGCTATTTTTTAGTCAGTGTCAGTCAGTGATGAGTAGTAACTCTGGTACTGAAAACTGGTATGATCAGTGACAAATTCGAACAGTGATGTCAAGAAACTTGATATTTTTAACAGGAAACATGCAAGACGAATTTGACAACTATTGTAACTATCATATGGCTCATAAAAAAAATTCAAATGATTTTGTTTACATCATAATATGTCTTTTCAAAAGTCAAAAGAATCATCTATTTTTGGGTAGGGAAAAATTGAGGCATAGTAAAAATATATCTTCTTTTAGGACAACACGATCAGGTTTTCCCAACTACAGTTTGGTATATTACACATATTACTTCATCAACATTCAGCAGAACTGTATGTTGAAACGTTCTTATGTAGATATGTTCAATTATTCTGAATACAACCTTTTTATGAAATTTCAAAACATTAGCTAATGAAAAGTATAATATATAATCTTCAGCTCTTAAAGTCTTTGCCATCTGTTATATTTCTGCTAGAGGTAAAGGCTCTCTATAACTTACAACAAGTTCTTTTAAGCAGAAACAATTGATATATGAGGAGTCTGAAAAGATGATTCATTATTCAAAACCCCTTGATCTACCTCATTTCAACTTGACTGTGAAAACAAAGTGATAAAAGAATGTCAAAAACAGCCTTACAGTTACATGTGGTCAATTTACAGCAAAATTTCCAATCCAATCACCAACTTATCTTCCAGCCTTTCCATGAGACAATATGTCTTTGAAGACCATTATGTCATCATCTGAATACGAAGGTTTTCTCCCAGTAACCAACTTCATTATCTCTCTCGCATTCCTATCCTTTGAGATTGCCATGAGGCCTTTCAACAGCTGGTTAATAGTATCAACACTGGGAAACCAGTTCTTCTCCATGCTATCCTTGCAAAACCTGAATGCCAAATCAAAGTCCCTTTTCTCACAGAGGTAATGGACCATTGTCTGGTAAACCTTACTGTTTGGCTTGCATCCTCTCCCATGCATAGCACCAAACACCGTCGTGGCCATCTCATGCTCACCCATCATGAAGAAACCCTTGATAATTAGATTGTATGTGATCTCATCTGGTTTGATCCCTGCTGCATACATTTTCCGCACCAAATCATTTGCCTCCCAGCCCCTTCTCCTGTTAATCAGGAATTGGATCCTCACATTGTAGCTAGTAAGTGTTGGGTTGCAACCCCTCAGCCTCATGAGGTTCCACAAACCATCCCCAACCTCACGCTGGCCGTACTTATAAAACGCAGCCATGAGCGTCGTGTACGTGATGACATCTGGTCGCACACCTGCCTCCTCCATCATCTGCATAGCCCGGTAAGCTGCACGCAATTCCCCCATGTCGCAAAACATCTTCACCACCGTGTTATACGAGATGTCATCCAGATCAACGCCATACTTCTCTGATCCCTCCTCAAACAGCCGCAGGGCCTCATCAAAGAGCCGTGCTCGTATCAGAACCTTCATGGCGGCATTGAGGGACTTGGCTGTGCGCGGGCATCCGTACATCCCCATCTCCTGGAATGTTCGCAGAGCGTGGTCCGGCATCCCGGCCTTCCCGTAGAGGCCGATGATCCTGACTACGAACCCTTCGCGCCTCCCCTGGGGCAGCGCCTTATGCTGCTCGAGGATCTCCTCCACGAGATCATTCCGTCGAGCACCTGCCAGGCGCGCCACCGTGTCCTCGAACGCGAAGCGGTTCTCCACCAGCAGGCGGTTGTGCGCATTGGCCCTGAACAGCTCGTACAGCCGCTCCGGGTCCCGCTCGTGCTTGATCCTGACCAGCACCGGCTGCTCCTCCTCCTTGGCGGCGGCGGCGGGGGAGGATGAGGGGGAGGGGGACGGCTGGCGGCGACGGCTGCTGCTGCGGCTGCTGCCCTTGGAGGCGGAGACTGCGGCGCGGCAGGCCGCGATGGTGGGGAAGTCGGCGGGATACGGGGAGTGCGCGTGCGCGGAGGAGAATGGGTGGCGGCCAGAGGGCGGCCGAGAGAGCCCCGCGGCGATGACTGTGAGCGCGACGGCGTCGAAGGCGGCGCAGAGCTTGCGAATGGCGCCCAGGGAGAGCATCTGGGCTCGCTCGGAGCGGCGGGCAACGCGAGTCTAGGGCACCGAGGCGGCGGCGGCCATTGGCGTGGTCCGTGGGGGCGGCGAGGTGAGGGAGAAGGGGAAGGGGGCGCGGCGGCGGCGGAGCTGCGTGGAAGCGCGACGCACCGCTTGGTCCAGCGGACTCGCGAACGGTGGGCGAGAGCCCACGGTTTTCCCAATAACCAAAAGGCTGGAATTGCTGCTGGGCTGTCAGGCTGATACTACTACTAGCCGTAGTGGGCCTTGTGTGGGCCTCGGCCCATCAATCTGGTACGTACATATATGGGCTTAGCCGAGAGTTTTCGTGAACGGGCTCTGGTTGGTGGTGCAAATGGTGGGATTACATGAACTAAAATGGCAATAAACTGAGATTCTAAATCTCAAGATGTCGTGCACCGTCTACTCGTCGAGGACAAAACTTTGCAATGGAAAATAAGATGGCCTCGATTTAAAAGTAACGGTAATGCTACATTACGAGCGTCCGGACGCGTCGGAACGTTTCGCTCCAAAATATCTGGTGCTTCCTATCTATCCATTTCACCATTCTTTTTTCTTCTCCATCCCACTCCCGTGACCTTTCTTTTTCAACCTTCCACCCCGGTGTCCTCCTCGTCCACCCCGGCGGCGGCGCGCTCCCCAACCCGGCAGCCTCGTCCCCCACCCACTCCCCCACTCCGGCATCCTCCTCGCCCACCCCAGCGGCGGCGCGCTCCCCCACCCCGGCGACCTCGTCCCCACCCCGGCGTCCTCCTCGCCCACCCGGTGGCGCCCCTCCCCCACTCCGGCGTCCTCACCCATCGAGGGCGCCCAACGCCCCCGGATCCGGTGGCCCTCTCCCTGATCCCGGCGAGATCCGAGTAGGAAAGGATCGGGTGGCGGCCATGTTGCAATAGGTATCTTGCAGTAGGGATTCTTGGATGTTGCAAACACTACCGTTTTTTTCTTCCCTATCCCTTTTCTTCTTCAACCTTCCATCCCGACGTATTCCTCATCCATCCCGGCGGCGGCACGCTCCCCAACCCTGGCAGGCTCGTCCCGCACCCCGGTGGTCTCGTCCCCCACCCCAACGGCGGCGCGCTCCCCTACCACGGCGTCCTCCTCGTCCACCCCGATGGCGGCACGCTCCTCCACTCCGGGAACCTCGTCCCCCACCCTGGCGGCGCCCCTCCCCCCACTCCGGTGTCCTCAACCAACTGGGAGCACCCAACGCCCCGGATCCGGTGGCCCTCTCCCCGACCCCGGCGAGATCCGAGCGGGGAAGGATCGGGCGGTGGCCATGGTGGACGACCTTCGGCGGTAGGTTGGTTGTCGTGGATCTGAGTGTTGCAATAGTTATTTTTGGATGTTGCAACGGTGGCTTTTGAAGTTTCATCTGTTTTGCACCGGATCCGGTGGCCCTCTCCCCGGCCCCGGCGAGATCCGAGTGGGGACGGATCAGGCGGCGGCCATGGTGGACGACCTTCAGCGGCAGGCTGGTTTGTCGTGGATCTGAGTGTTGCAATAGGTACCTCATAGTGTTTCAATAGTTATTTTTGGATGTTGCAATGGTGGCTTTTGATGTTTCATCTGCTTTGCAACAGTCTGACAACAGTCTGACTCGCCAGCAATTGGGTGTTGCACCAACTTGTTCATGATGTTGTATATAGTTATTTTCTTTGTTTCATCTCTTCTTCTTTCGTTGTTGCAATGTTGTAAGAGATGTTTTTTTGTTGTTGCAATGTGTCTGTTTTGAATGTTGCACGAAGCAATTCGGGATGTTTCATACACGTAAAGGTGTTGCAATCCTCGGTGTTGCAAGTGTTAATTTTTGATGTTTGGTAGTTATTTTTCAATGTTTCGACGGAGCGTCCGATAAAATAAAATTATCGGACGTCCGGACGCTAGCACTTCCGTAAAAGTAATCGAAAATTGCTCTTTTGCTTTAAAACCAGTCTCTCCCGTTTGCAAACCATGTCCACATCCGCATCCTTGATCTCACCTCTCTGCATGATGGCTACTCAATGTCCTCCAGATTATGCATGCCAAATATGCCGTTAGTCTAGTGACATTTTCGCCAGCCAGGTAAGCAAGGATCCGATGCCACGTACGTAAAAAGCCAAGAGATAAGGAAAAGAAAACATAAAACAAGAGCTCACTCAAGTAGCTGGACAGAGCTGTTTGCCACAGATAAAGCTCTCCGCTTTGGCCTTTGTTGGATGCTAACCGTGTAGTACATCATTACACGAATGGAGATTAGGAGGTAACTCTTTTTATAATGAGATAATGAGAAGGCAGGACAACCGACATATTTCCTAAAGAAAGATAAGGGGAATGGAATGATGAAATGAGGATGATGCTATTAATGGACTTGCTCCGAGGTTACAAACAGTGCTAATCTCTGTTCTTTAATTTTTTTTAGGAAAGTGCTACTGTTATAGAACTGAAACCTGTCTTAAAACTGAACCGCGACGTTAAATCATGCAGCAGTATTAAGTTTCGCAAAAAAACAAATACAGTAAATATTTGCTAATGATGGATTAATTAGGCTAATAGATTTGTCTCGCCGTTTAGCCTCCATCTGTATAATGGGTTTTGTAAATAGTCTACGTTTAATACTCCTAATTAGTATCTAAACATTCGATGTGACACGTGTTAAAAATAAGCAAGAGTAACCAAACCAGACCTAATTCAGCTGCTGCCGCTGTCCATTAGTTCATGGAAACAGTGCAGAAATCCCCCAGTTCTAGGGGTGTTTGGATACCACATGTTAAATTTTAGCAGTGTCACATCGGATGTTCGGATGCTAATTAGGAGGATTAAATATGAGATAATTATAAAACTAATTGCAGAACCCCTGAGCTAATTCCCGAGACGAATCTATTAAGGCTAATTAATCCATCATTAGCAAATGGTTACTGTAGCACCACATTATCAAATCATAGACTAATTAGACTTAATAGATTCGTCTCGGGAATTAGACTCTATCTGTGCAATTAATTTTGTAATTAGTTTATATTTAATACTTCTAATTAATATTAAACATTTGATGTGACGGGTGAGTCTGACAAAAAGGTTCAGTTGAGTTCACCGGTTGAGAATTCAGATGCTCCTGTTCATGGCAGCTGTGCTGTTTGTTCTTTACACGGGAGATGGGGACCTGGCGAGCCACCTGAAAGCATCCATTGGACCATCCCATGGGGCATGGATCACGAACACCAGGTGCGATGCACTTGCATGGTGCCAAAACTGCTGGTCCGTCCGAGGAGATGGCTGCCATTGGATGAGACCACCGAGCTTGAGAAGAGAAGGTGAACCTCACCACTCCTCTATCAGACTGTCACAGGCTCACAGCACAGGACACCCCCTCTGTTCAGTGTTTCAGTACGGCACCACTTGCTGCTAGAGCCCAAGGAGTGGGCGCTGTCAATTCAGCTGCAACTTGCAGGCTCGCGGCATCTCTGTCCTCTTTAGTGGAGTAGTTTGATCTGTACGAAGATCCTTCGAACAGGAAAAATGCTAGTGAATTATCTTCGAGACTTTGACAAGTCCAACTTGGCATGACATGGTTTTTGTTTTAACTCGATTTAATCCGCTAGAAATTGGTTTGATGACAGTGGATGCTGAAATTGTGCTGTGTAACTACTCGAGTGCAAAGTGCAGTACATTAGAAAAGTACAATGATTTTCTTTTGCAGTAAAAAAGGAGGGTCATTTTGATGAAATAGTTCAGATAATGACGCATGTAAAAATGGTTAAAGGTAAAACCGTCAGACGGTTAAAGAGCAACCGCTTCCATAAAAGATGGGGAAAAGTGAGCGGGGAAGGCGACACCTCTGCAACTCGGTGCTCAAAATTAGGAGCCTATCGCCTGCAACTGCAGCGAATCGCCTCCAGCTTCTCTGCCGCCGCTCCCTTCGCCTCCCTCCTCTCGGCCAACCGCCCTTCTCTCCCTCGTCCACCTCCCGCAAAAAGCAGCTCCCCCATAAATATCAAACACAAGGAACCACAGAGAGAGAGAGAGAGAGAGAGAGAGAGAGAGAGGGAGAGAGGTGAATCCAATTCAGTCGTCTCGGAACAGATTCTTCTTCGTGGAGCAAGAATCTGATTTCCACTGCAGCCTGCAAGGTTTTTGCGGCCGTAGTTGATAGGTTCTTGTTCTTGTGAGAGTGAATTACGTGAGGAAAAGGGGGGAAAGGGCGTAGAAAGACAGATTTTTGTCCATAGTCAGTGGCTCGGTTGTTCTTATCCCCACGGGCGCACGATTTGACCAACTTGTCGTCTCTGCCGCAGCCCATTTGCACATCCTCCAGGCGCCCATAGAAAGGCGGCGTGTCGCTGCCGCCGACCGCTCCGGCCGCTTCAGCCTTCAGGTGCCTATTTGAATGCCTTATTGCCTTTAATTTCGTGATGTTTTCATGAGTTTTGTGGTAAAGGCCGCTCCTTTCTCACCAAAGCTGAGGCTTCGTGGGTTCTTATATTTACTTGAATTGTGTATGAAGTTTGAGTCTTGGTTCGCAGTTTGCCAAATTGAGCTGTAAATTACCTGTAGGCTGCAGGTTGTGTCAGAATATGATGCCTGTGAGTCATTTTGCCGGAATTCAAGGCATGGCATGTGATTCGACAATAGTGGTCAGTTGGCTGCTTTAGTCTATCCATCTCATCAGACTGTAGTTGCAGTCTTGGCTTGATTCAGTTCAGATGTTTGGGTCAAGTTCAGCTCGTTTGGCTGTAATTTGCTTGCACATAGGACTATGGATTCGTTTACTAGGCATAAAAAAAATATACATGTACATGGGCTCTTTAGTGTGTTTGTATCTGTAATTTGGTGAGTATGGATCATGTACCTTCTTATATGATCTCCTGGGTTAAGCAGTGAATTGCTCCATTTCCATTGTGTCTTTACTGTTGTTGTAACGTATCTTTTTTTTTTTTTGAAAACTGGTTGTAACGTATCTTTGTGCAAAGGTTGCCCCATTTCCTCATTCATCTGTACCTGTCCATATCCTGAGCTCATGTGTTTATATGTTAAATGAGTGCTTGGATCTTCAGTCAATTCTGTTTCTATTTCCAGCTATGCTATCATGTTCCATGTGTGGCACCCTGCTTTTCCTTTGCGCAGCTGATAAGAAACACCTCGCCTGTTTGATTTTATTAACAAGATTGTTCAGTGTTTCAACTAAAACAATGGGTTTGCTACTTTGCTTTAGAAGTTTCAGTCAGAGTTAGAATTACCACCAGCATGGCCGGAACTGACAACCGCAGAGCATTGATGGAGGATTGGATGCTTCCTTCACCCAGCCCAAGAACAGTGATGTCAAGCTTCTTGAACGAAGAATTCAGCTCTTGTCCATTCTCCAGCATCTTCAGTGACAATGGCAGCAGCAAACCACTGGATGCAATTGAGAAGAGCAAAACTTTAGTTGATTCGAGCGTTGAAGAAACTGTTCAAAATACAAAAGCCCCTCTGCAGCTTGAATCAAACCTTTTTAGGGCAAATCAGGAATCAACCTCACATGGAGGTCTTGCGGAGAGGATGGCTGCAAGGGCCGGTTTTGGTGTCCTGAAAATTGACACATCTCGTGTCAGTTCTTCTGCGCCAATCCGGTCGCCTGTGACAATACCACCTGGTGTGAGTCCAAGGGAGCTTCTCGAGTCACCAGTTTTTCTACCCAATGCCATTGTAAGTATCTATGTAATGCCTATTGAGATGATTGTTGCTCTTGGTGAAGTCAGATACAAATTGGAACATGTAGGACTATTTTCTTTTTTAGATCAAATATTCTTTGGATTATTCTCTAAGCCTGGAGGGCATTTATTCTTTTTATGACTTTTGAGATTCTTAATGCAAAAGTGAAATTTAAAAGAAAAAACTAAAATAGAGAAGATGGTTCACTCTTTCCTACTGTACTTATACTGTTTGTGATGTGAACCTGAAATTATTTATGATCTCTGCAGGCGCAACCTTCTCCTACAACTGGCAAGTTGCCATTTCTAATGCCTAATAACTTCAAGTCAATGATATCCTCGGTCCCCAAGAAGGCTGAAGATTACTTCCACGATGATTGTGCATTTTCCTTCCAGCCCATTTTGATGTCTAAGCCCCCAAGTTTTTCAACTGTGGACAAGGTATGTTTGCTGAAATATTATTACCCCATCACCTACTTTCTGTCATTGCTGTTCCTTACTATTGCATTTTCTGTCTTGTAAATTTGACGTGCACAAACACATCTGTCAGATTGTAACACATTGGCCTGACGAAGTTTGCACTTTCCAGGGTTTGAGTGCTGTTCACCAAAATCAGTCCTTAGCAAATTATAGTCAGGAGTTAAGTCTTCAGGCTAACACAACTGCAACCAAGGATGAAACTGAGGAAAATCTTGTTAAACCTAGCACATGTGATTCCATGTTAGATAATGACCATCCTTCCCCTGCTGATGAACAAGAAGAGAGTGAGGAAAACCAAAATGAAGAAGATTCCTCAGTTCCAGTTATCGCACCTGCTGAGGATGGATATAACTGGAGAAAATATGGACAAAAGCAAGTGAAGAACAGTGAGCACCCAAGGAGCTACTACAAATGCACTCACCCAAATTGCCCTGTCAAGAAAAAGGTGGAGCGTTCTCAAAAGGGTCATATAACGGAGATAGTCTACAAAGGTTCTCACAGTCACCCTTTGCCGCCTCCCAACCGCCGGCCAAGTGTCCCGTCGTCACATGTCAATGATTTGCAAGCTGATGGCTCTGAGAACTTTTGTTCAAAGCCTGGTCATAACACAGAAACCTCACGGGCAATGGCTCCAAATGACCACTTCCAAGATGTGCATAGTGAAGTTCTTGAAAAGAAATCTGTCTGGTTCTCTTACCACAACAGAGATTGCTGATACATGTGTTATGGAGTCCCAAGAAGCTGTAGATGTCTCGTCTACACTCTCCTCCAACGAAAAAGATGAGAGGGCAACACAATGTACCATTCCCTCGACCTATCGCGGGGATGACGATGAGACTGAATCTAAAAGAAGGTTTTCTTGTGACCAACTATATTATATGAACATTTTTTTAGATTAAGAACTATATTATATGAACATACCATCCCGCTAAACCAATTCTAATGTGTTCCTTTGAATTTCTTTCAGGAAGATGGAGGTTTCTGCTGCTGCTAACACTACCACCAATGCCATTGACATGGCAGCTATGGCATCAAGAGCTGTACGGGAGCCTAGGATTGTTGTGCAGACCACAAGTGAGGTTGACATCCTTGATGATGGCTACCGCTGGCGCAAGTACGGGCAGAAAGTTGTCAAAGGAAATCCAAACCCAAGGTCAGCTTTGTAGTGTCATTTCCATCTCTTCCATAGTTAGTAGGAAACCTATTGGAAATCTTAACGTTTCAAAGGGCAAAATTTTACATTTTTGAAATGGAAATTTAGCTTCTCGATAGTTAACCATTAACAATGAAAAGCCCTTCTATATGTCTGCAGGAGCTACTACAAATGCACTTATGCAGGCTGCACAGTGCGCAAGCATGTGGAGAGAGCCTCAAATGATCTCAAGTCCGTGATCACGACGTATGAGGGCAAGCACAACCATGAAGTTCCAGCTGCCAGAAACAGTAGTGGGCATCCGAACTCTGGTTCCAATGCTGCGCCACAGGGTAGCAACCTTCACCGGAGGCCAGAACCGGCACAACCCAGCATCCCGCAGCTGAACGCTGCTGCTGCTTATGGCTCACTTGGTCTCCCACCACAACTCAGCGCAGCTTCAGGTGGTTTCTCCTTCGGATTGCTCCCACCTGGCATGGCGGTACCAGTACCATCTCTGGGGACCTTCATGCCAGCACCTATACCTGGTCATCCGCCAACAATGCAGGGCTGCACAGGGCTTGTGGTGCCAAGAGGTGAGGTGAAGGTGAACTTAGAGGAGCAGTCCAGATTGCAGGTGGCAAACGGGAATGCCATGGCAGCTTACCAGCAGTTCATGGGCAGGTTGCCTCAGGGTCCTCAGATGTAAATAGCAGGCACAAAGTGGAGAGATAGGTGTTTTTTTTTTTTGCTTGTGTACATAGACAATGTCAATGTTCTGTGGTTTCTGCTATTGTAGTTCCTTTGTTTTCTTCCATCCCTTTCTTTATCGAACATTTGCTTTCAGCCTTTAGTACAGATGATTCCTATAATAGTACTAGTAAGCACTAAGAGGAAATGGGGGAAGGAGGCAATTACTTGAGTGAGCAAGCCTGGTTTTGCTGTTATGTTAATCGAATTATTCAGAATGGGTCCTAGAGTAGTAACCAGCTTCAATTTCTGCTTTTTGTTAGTGTTGTGGCCGTTCAAAGGCCATCCCAGAATCTGGCCAGTGTTTTTGTGGCCGTTTTCTTTCTTTCTTTTTTTTTGAAGAAAAATTCTGTTATGTGATTTTTCCTTTTCTTGCCTGAATCCAGAGTTTGTTTGTCAGTCTATAGTTCAGACTTCAGAGCTCAGACAGTACGTTCTTTTCAGTTATATGTGGGTGCATGGCAGCATGGGCACCTTAGAATACATGCCATGCCATCTTATTCTAGTACTAGCAGATATGCATTTCATCGTTTCCATTTCCCAGCAAGCACACATCTCAATTTGAGTGCAAAGCCACTGTCAGTATTCAGCTTCGGCTTCTAAGTAAACAGTCACCAATTCACCAATGTCCAAGCCTCCGTGTAATCATCAACAGAAGAACGAAATTACCTTACCTCCGTGCAATCATCAACGGAAGAACGAAACTGCCTTGCCTGCTCCTAGAGTTTCTTCTCGCAAGCAAGCGACATCGACAAGCCAAAAGCCTCTCCAGAGTCCAGCATCGATCACTTCACTTCCATGAACGCTGATGGCACACAATCTCTGCAAAAGGAAGATCCGATTAAGCGAAGTAGCTAAAGGTTTGTGGAAAAATTCGTTGCAATTTCCATAAATCACAAGCTGCGCGTGAATCTGAATCGCGCTCTGTTTTTCTGATGCCCAGTTTGCTTCCTTCAGTACAGCTTTCGATTTGCCGGAGCCCACAAGTGAACCGTCGATGTCCGGCACGGCCTCCTTCGACCGTGGAAGAGCCCCGCGACATGCGATCTCTCATTCTCTCCTCCCTTCGGCGGGGCCCTCCAATCCGCCGCAGTTCAGTTCCCCATCCGTTTTTTTCTTCAACTTCGTCCTCCTCTTTGAGTCACTCGCGGAAGTGAAGGAGGAATCCGCGGCGAAGATCAGGGGAGCAGGTGGAGGACGAGAGGGAATCCATGCGCGAGGAAGAGGCAGGTATCGCCGGTGCCGTCGCCTGACGGGAAGGGGCGCCGTGCGAGATAGCGCGGAAGACGGCCCGAATTTTTTGTTTTAAGCCCTTCTTCGAAAGATACGCTCCTGACGGAACCAATTCTAAAAAATGGACCCTTAGTCATCCTGACACCAAGCCCTTGGCCATGTTTAGTTTCCTCCAAACTCCCAACTTTGACACTATGCAAAAAGAAGATTCCCCATCACATCAAACTTGCGGTACATGCATGGAGTACTAAATGTAGATGAAATCAAAAACTAATTGCACAGTTTTGTTGTACTTTGCGAGACGAATGTTTTGAGCCTAATTAGTCAATATTTAGACAATAATTCACAAATACAAACGAAACGCTACAGTTACGCATTTATGGTAAAATGCCAATTTTGCCACTCCCAAATTGGGAACTAAACAAGGCTCTTGTTTACTTCACCCCCAACTCCCAACTTTGGCACTATGCAAAAAGAAGATTCCCCATCACATCAAACTTGCGGTACATGCATGGAGTACTAAATGTAGATGAAATTAAAAACTAATTGCACAGTTTTGTTGTACTTTGCGAGATGAATCTTTTGAGCCTAATTAGTCAATGTTTGGACAATAATTCACAAATACAAACGAAACGCTACAGTGTGCTACAGTGCCAGCGCAGTAATTTGGCACCTCCCAATTTGGCCAACTAAACAAGGCCCAAGATCCATGCGTAGCTGCTGACGCACCTGTG
>NC_028455.1:31946870-31986123 GCF_000263155.2 Setaria italica | reverse complement strand
ACTTCTCGGATAATTATACTTGTTTAGTTCGAAACGCGAAGAGGTACGGGGTAGATAGCTCGGCACCAAGATCCATGGCACCAAGCCCCTGCCACATCGTCACCCGCGTCAGCAGCTGCGCATAGACCTTGGCGTCAGGATCACTGGCGCCGAGACGTTGTAGCTTGGCGTCAGCGTGGATGACGTCAAGCTAAGGGTTCATTTTTGGAATTGATCCCGTCAGGAATTTATTTATGAGAATCTTTCGAAAAAGAGCTAAAAAAAAAAAAGTCAGGAAAGACGGCAGGTACAACACTACAACAGGGAGCTGAATGAAAATATTTGGGGGTTTTATGTCAATATTCGGATCGCGATCCAATTTATTTGGATCGCGATTAATATCGCGATCGGGACTGCAGTCTACGATGATACGGGCCACTCGTAGCCGTTAGATCTAGGTTGGGCGGTCCAGATCGGGGTCAACATAGTTGGCTCCAACGACCAGACCGCGAGCTTCTGCCGATCTCCTCCATGGCGGCCGCCGGCCGGCCAACAGCGTCGGGCCATCGACGAGCGCCTCGCTCGGCGACCCCGCGCGCCTCCCATGTGGTCGAACGTGACCTCGAGGTCCACCATGAGCGACGTGTCGTGCGCCCAGAAGAGCTTGATTTCGGAGACCCTGGTCAGCTTCTGCCCCAGATTCCCCGGTGGCCGACGGCATTCTTGTGGCTGGCTGATCTACTAGTCCGAGCTACTTGGCGGAAGAAGCCAACTGAGAAAATGCAAAGCTGCTCTCGTATCTGAGAATTCTTCTCTTCCAGACGCTTGCCATCTAGCCATCCCGCGCACCGGCGTGATCAGAGAGCTCGAAGAACAGCGCCTGCGAGGAAACCGCGACACCCGCGAGATGGCGCATGGCGATGAACTGACGGCCCGGGGAAGGAGCCTTGGGGATGCGTGCGTCGTGGCAGTTCATGGCGAATGATCTCCGGGACGAAGCGCTAGGGCCTACAGCCTGTTGGCTTCAGCTTATTCAGTCGGCTTATCAGCCACCAAATAGTATTTTCCTTTCACAACAAATCAGCCGTTTCAGCTTTTCAGCCGGCTTATAAGCTGAAGCGAACAGATCCTAGGTGGCAGTTGACAGCTGTGTTGTGCGAGCCAGCGCAGAGAGGAGAGGAGATTCGAAAATGATTCGGTACACCCACCGATCTCATCTACTCCCTCCGTTGCAAATCACGTCATTTCAATTTATTTTTAAATCAAATCATTTATATTTGATAGAGGATCACTATAAAAATATATTTAATGAAGAAACTAATGTATCACAAATGTTTTGTACTTTATTATATAAATTTGGTGAAATGGATATATTTTAACTTTGTAATAAAGTTGAAATTACATATAATTTAGAACGGAGGGAGCAGTAAATGATCCAGTGATCCTAAGGGGGTGTTTGGATATCAGGGGCTAAACTTTAACCCTGTCACATCGGATGTTCGGATGCTAATTAGGAGAACTAAACATTAGCTAATTACAAAACTAATAGCAGAACCCCTAGGCTAAATCGCGAGACGAATCTATTAAGCCTAATTAATCCATCATTAGCGAATGGTTACTGTAGCACCACATTGTCAAATCATGAACTAATTAGGCTTAATAGATTCATTTTGCGATTTAGTCTAGGAATTGTGCAATTAGTTTTATAATTAGCTTTTTTTAATACTCCTAATTAGTGTCAAACATATGATGTGATAGAGCTAAAATTTATCCGGACACCCAAAACACCTGCGGAGGCAGCTACTGCGGCTGGGATGCGAGCGCTGGACGCGACACGCCGAGGACAGGGAGTCAAATCAATCGATGAGCTTGCCTGCCAGGGCGGCAGCCTTTGCGTTGATGGTGCAAAAGGGCTCTCCGGTCTCCGCCTGACCGCCTCTAGCCTCCGCTCGGCTCCGGGCCTCCGGCCATGGCGCGGCAGCCTTTCAGCAGACCCATCCTGCGGTGCCAAAGGAAGTCAGAGCCTACAGGAGTGGAGGAGCACTTGAATGGCAACAAAACCAACCTGTCCCCGCCCGGGCGATGCGGGCCGGCTGTGGCAGTACCTCAGCTGCTGCGATGCGAGAAGCGGTCGCCTCGCCAGGCCTTACCTACTGCTCGCTATCACATTTCTCCTTTTTCGTCCTAATGGACAGGCGACTCAATTGCAAAGGAATACGTATAATTTGATTTGTTGAAATCAAATCAAAATTTACGAGAACCAAAGGCATAGATAAACAAAGCACGTGGGTATCGATGGACAAGGTTTGGCACGTCCCGCCACGACTCCCAACCATGCGGAGCTAGAATTTTCATTCTTCTTGAACGAAAAGGCTGGCAGCTAGGCTCCAGCAACCACAACTAGTTCCAATTCTGAGCAGCAGTAGCCAGCAAGTGATCAACCAGTGAATCCCTGACTCTACAACCGGGCCGGCATCTCACGGCAAGATCCACCCAACCACTTAGAAACCAAGCACCACTGGCATCTCAGATTCTAACTAGTTCCACTCAGGTTACGATCAACGAAGAACTTTTCGAGCAAAATCACACCCAAAAAGGATAAAGGCAACAAACAGCAGTTACATGGAGCAGTGAGTCGCTCAAGAGCATCTAGTAGCATAGCATTGCGGTTCAGGCCACTGAAATCAAGCATGGTCCTGGTCCGGGTCACAATCTGACGATCGAGTACAGCTCCGCCATAGATATAGCGACGATTCATCAAACCATACAGATAAGTAACATATGGTGGTCCAACAGCATGCCATACCCCACCCAAAACATGTCATCATGCCATAATAACTTGAGTTCAGCACCGCTAACTAAACCTGGATCAAAGGGCAAGATTGTATTAGTTGGTTCAGGAGAGTTGACATTAGTTAGTGCAAATGTACAATTGTACTCCTGCATGCATGATGTGGGAGTGTAGAAAGAGCAAACCGAGATCAATTATGTACGGTGAGATGAGTTTACCTAGGAAATTAAACAGCTGCAGACCCTTGCTCCTCAGCTCATTGTTTGACTGCCATCCTGGAGATGCCGACCAAGTGGTAATCCCCAGGCATTGGCCGGTACGGTGGTGCTCCAGTTGGTTCAGGAGAGCTGATGTCACTCGACCAGTTCCCTGGCCCTTCAATGAAAATCAATTAACACTTGTCAGCATAATAACACTGCATTGAGCAAATCTGAATTTCTGATGGGTCAATCGCAAATCATTATTTGGATAGACCTAGTTAACTACTCTTTGTGCAAGGTATATATATCTACTAGCAGCTGGAAACAAGTTCAAAGCAAATGTGTGAAGGAAGATGCAATGGCTGCCCCGTTAACAAAGATGCTCAGTGCTACAAGTAAAAATAAAACATTACAATAATTACATACAACTAAGAACAGCGAGTGTGCACATATTCTACAAATAACTAGTGATCTCAACTTGTGATCCCAAAATTAGTCCAGATCACACACGTAAGGAAAATGTATTTGCCATCTAACTTATCCGACCATATATACGACTACGATGTAAACATAAAGCACTTTAATCGCATAGAAACCACAATTTCATCATTTTTGTTTTGGCTGTTGCTCTCTGATCAGTTGACAAGCCGAAAATGTTGTAATAAAATTGGGCTGCGTGCTTTGTAGATGCCGAAGACAATTCTTTTTTCTAAAATCATAGGAAGCACAAGGCAAACGTACGCATGTCCTACAATTAACTAGTCTCAGCCTGTGTAGACATCAACACTAGTACACTAGTCTAAAAGCACGCCCAACTGGAGAACAGAATACTAGTATCTTAGCATCAACATTAAGAATTGTCACCACAATTTATACACTCTGACCATACAAGGTGTAAAGTACAATAAATCAACGTACAATTTGTATTATCCGATCATCAAGAGAATAAATTTTGGATCCCTGCAAAGAGCCCAAGACATTTGCACAGATATCTTGAACATGAGCACATCAAAGAGAATTTTGCAGAGTTGAGGGCTACGTGTCGGTTGTCAGTGTATTCGGAAGACACAGGCGTGTGATCAATCAAAAGTCAACACATTTAAGTGATACAGGAAGAAGATAACACTACCATATTCACATACGAATTGAGCACAATGAGAGTAAACATATTCTACAAATAACTAGTGATCGCAACCTGTGATTAAGAAATTAGTCTATCACACATGTGCAGGAAAAGGAATTGTCCAACTCGATACAACCATATACGACTACAACGCAAACATTTTAGTCACCTAAGGTTTTCCTGTCCTATAAATAGCTAGTCTCAACTTGTGTAAACGTCCACAAGATAAGCTAGTATAATAGTACACCACTGTGGGGAATACTAGCATCTCAGCACCAAATATTGAGAGAAAATATGTCAGCACAATCTATACACACCAACCATATGAAGCATACACTACAATGATCGAAAATGTAATTTTTTTAGGGCGATCGAAAATGTAATTAATATTGAACTTAAGCACATAAGAGAATTTTGCAGAGAATAATGTAACCTGTAACTACGAATTGCGAAACATCTACAACTGGCAGAATATGTCGACCAAACATGCAAGAACTAGAAGTATTTCTGTCGGTTGTACGTGAAATGCTGTAGCGGGCAGAGGCCACCGATTAATGAAGCCAACTCTGAAGCAGCAGAGCCAGAGATGTGATGAGGTACGTACCTGAGGAGACCGCACGCGGCAGCTCCCAAGCGCGGATGAAGCGATTGGCGATGGGGTAGTCGCGGGGAGGCGCCACCAGATGGTAGCAGTCGCACTCGACAACCTTGCGGGCACGCACGTCGACGCCGAAGAGGTGGTCCTTCAGCAAGAAGTAGACGACGGCTGGGTTGTGGGGGTGGATGAGCGCGAGCACGGGGGGCTGCTTTTGAAGGCCGGTGGCCTTGTAGGTGTCGTCGGCCCAGATGTCGGCGAAGGTGGCCTCGTGCTCCAGCGTCCACTCCGTGGCGTCGGCGTCGGGCAGGGTCCAGACCGTGACCTTGTTGGGGGCGCCTCCGCGGCGGTAGGTGTTGACGAAGCGCAGCTTGCCGGCGCTGACCCCGACGTAGCGGAACATGTCCAGCACTCCGCCGGCCTCCCTGTACCCGAGCAAGCAAGACCGGGGGAGCGGCAGGAAGCGGAGCACGGGGTCGTCGGCGAAGGGGTCGGCGGTGATGATGCCCCAGGAGTAGTCGACCCACCAGAGCCTGCCGTGGTGGGCGAGCGTGCAGATCGGCGCCAGGGGCCGCGGCGGGAGCGGGTAGTGCACGCTCTTGATGACCCACTCGCCGAAGTCGGAGAAGTAGCAGCGGAGGCTGGCCTTGTCGCGGCCGAACATGGGCACGAGCTCAGCAACCATGTAGCGGCCGCCGCCGCCGGGGCAGGCGACGAGGCCGACGAGCGCCTGGTGCTCGATGGTCTCCTGCGGGCGGGGGTCCGGGAGGCGGAACGCGGAGCCGGTGGCGGCGTCGAGGACGAAATAGCGCGGCTTGGAGTCCCGCCAGTGGAAGGACTGGTGGCCCGGGCGGTCGATGTCGACGCGGGTGAGCGGGGCGGCGAGGATGGCCGAGAGGAGGAGCAGGCCCGAGGGGTCCGCGGCGAGCACGAACGGGAAGTTCTTCGGCGTGGGGCGGTCCGGGAAGACGCGCTGGGAGACGGTCAGGCGCGACATGCGCGGGGGCGCTGCGAGCGCGAGCGACAGGTCGGCGGCCTCGGCTCCGCCGCCGCTGCCCTGGACGACGCGCGGGATGCTGCCGAGGATGACCCACGGGGACCTCGGCGGCGGGGCGGCGGGGTCGTCGGTGGGGGTGGAGCGCGGCGGGGACGCCATCTGAGGATGATCTGCGGTGGTGCCGTGGTGGTGGTGGTGCTGCTGCTGGGGCGTCGCGCGAGGGGAAGGAGGGTTTTGCTTGGGGTAGTTGCCACTTGCGAGTGGCCAAAGAGGCGAGCGCCGTGGCGGCGGCGGCGGCAGCGAGGGTTTTGCTTGCTTCTGCTGGATGGATGCCGCAGCAGCCGCGACAAGGGACTGGGCCACTAGCGAGTGGGGACCCACAAGAAAGCGAGCGTGAAGCCATGGGACAGCTGGCGCTCGGTTTAAAAGTTGAAAACCAAAGGAAACAAGCAGTAAAAGAACAACTATTTTCGTGTTTGCATTTCCTATTTCCTAATCAGGAATTCAGGATGGATTATGGGAACCAAAAACGAGCACGGATATATGGGTATAAGAAAAACGGATATATGGATTATGGGAACCAAAAACGGGCACGGATTTTGAAACAACCGGTGCATGCACACTGACATAGTGGTATAGCTTGCCACTTTGCTGAGAAAAATCTACTTCCTAAATGTTTATAGTACTGCTACTTATAAATCTCCTATGCTACTTTCTAGATCTTGAAGCTTCCCGGTTGCAATTGCCGCTGCTCTTGTATTAGGTCAACTAGGGCAATGAGGTTGGACCCTTGAAGGAATTGGGATACTGCTTTATTATGTCTTTCACAGCAAAAAAATAAAAGGGGGATATTATAAGGATTTTCTCGTTATAACATGGAATTCTATAAAAATAGGTGCGAAAATAGCTTCTTTGACTGTGATCCGCCTCCCGACCACTCCATTATGTACTTTCCATGACTTTTAGTCATAGTAGGATTGAAATAAAATTTTGGTTTGATTTCCGGTGCGTGATCTCCGGTACGAAGCGCTATCTAGATCAGCTTTTGCAGGCGGGTGAGCCGCGCGCGCGGCCGAGGCGGCGGCGACGAGCCGTGGTGTTTTGTCGTCGTTTGGCGACCGCGGAGAGGACAGATGACTGATGCCTCGGCGCCGCGACTACGCGAGCGCCAGCCACTCAGACAGGGAGAGAGTAATGATCGTCCTTCTCGGGTGCCTCTCGCTGGCCGCCGGCCGGTCGGCAGGGGCCAAGCCGCCAAGGGCAGGCCGCCGGGCTGCAGCTCCGGCCGGCCAGGGCAGCCTTTGAATTGACCGTGCAAATGGACTCCGGCCAATGGCCATGGCGCGGAGCATTAATGCCAACAAAAACAACCTGCCCGTCCGGGCAATCCGGTCCGGCCATGACGAGGGGAGACGGGCAGACTGCTACCTGACTGCCTCGGCTGTTGCGATCGGGCAACGCCGCTCTTCACTCTTCGCGGCTGCGACTACTTTTCTCTTCTTTTTTCCATTTCGGAAATTCGACTGCAAAGGAATTTTCATGTGTTGATGGCAAGTCAAATTTCGCGCGAACCAAACGGCATGAACAGGCTCGGTTCAAATTCTCAGCTGCGGCAAGTGAATGCCCGGCTCAACAACGGACTGGCGGCGTCCACATCTTCGCTCTTCAGGATATATCACTACACACAATTCAGCGCTGAACAACCAGATACTGAACTTGCATCTCATACTGAACAAACAACTTCTCGAGCTAACTCGCACGAGAAAATATAAAAGCTTGGAACAACGTAGAATAGCCCTGCGGTTCAAGTCACTGAAAATCGAGCATGATCCAGGTTACACCCGGATAATCGGGTAGTGTTCCATACAGATAAAGCTAAGTAGCATTCCAAATTACCAACCCAAAAAACGTCATCACACCAAAAATACATGACTCCAGTGCTGCTAAACCTGGATCAAAGGATATTTCGGCAAGAGCAAAAACATCAGTACGCCTGCAGCATCTATGATGTGTGCGAGGGTTGTATGTAGGGAAACAGAAATCAAACATGTGAGGAGGAAATGGTGAGTTCACCTTGGGAATTAAACCGCTTCAAACCCTTGCTCCTCGTCGGCTCATCCTATGAACGTCATCCTGGTGTTGCCCACCAAATGGTAATCCCTAGGCCTTGGCCGAGATGGTGGTGCTTCAGCTGGTTCAGACGAGCCGATGTCACTCGACCAATTGCCTAGCCCTTCAAGGAAAAACCATCACTAGTAAAAAACACAGCACAAGGCACAAGGCAGTAGTATGCAAATCTGGATTTCTCTCCGTCACTATTTGGATAGCCTAATTACTAATACTAGCTCTTTGTGCAAAATAGATACATCTTCTAGCAACAGAAAACAAGTTCAAAGCAAATGTGTGCAGGAAGATGCAATAGCTGTCTAATTGTGATCAGATGCTAAGCGATACAGTAAGAGTTGACAAGTACAATATTAACATACACAGCACAGTGAGAGTACACATTCTACAAATAACTACTGACCTCAGGTTCTCAACTTGTGATCAACAAATTAGTCTATAATCTAGATGTTCGTCACCACTCAATCCAAATATATATACAACTAAGGCATAAACATTTTATTTACATGGAGCACACAGCATAATCTTACAAATATGTAGTTTGAACTGGTGGCAAACTCCAACAATAATAATAAACTTGTCTAATAGCACACACCGAGTGGAGAATACAAGGATCTAAGAATCAATTTCTGAAAGAAATTATGACAGCCCATTCCAAGTCTCCAACCATATGAGGAATATAGCGCAAAATGCTGACATGTAATCGGTATAGCTCATTTTTTAGATAATGATCGTTATAGTTCATAAAGTGCGTCACTATGGGACACATTGCCAATGGTACATCAATCAATACTTCTCAAAGTACATCAAAACAAGGCACTATGCAAATATGTATTCTCTGTCAGGCCAATTACAAAATAAAGCTCAATCACTGTTTGGATAGCCCTGGTTATATACTCTCTGTCCAAGTTGTTGATCGAACTTGTTCGAAAGAAATGTGTGTATGGAGATGCAATGGCTTTCTAATTGACTAGATGCTAAGTGATACAAGTAAGAGTTAAATTTGCAATATTCATACATACTAATTGAGCACAGTGAGAGTACACATATTCTACAAGTAACCAGTAGTGATCTCATAGCTTGTAAAGTGTGAATCTGTGATTAAGAAAAATAGTTTAGATAAAACATTGTGTAGGAACAAGCATTGGACGCCATCTAACTCCATCCAGCAACAATATATACAACTAAGGTAAACATTTTATTCACATATGAAGCACACAGCGAACGTTCGGCGAATATCCTATAAATAACGTGTCGCAACATGCGGAAACATCAAACTTAATAAGCTAGTCTAATAGCACACACAACTGGGGAGTATACTAGTATCTCAGCATCAGATTTTGGGAGAAAATATATCAGCATAATTTATACACTCAAATAATATGTCATACGGTACCATAAATCCATATGTAACTGGTACTACAAATCATCATGTGACCCCTTGCCAAAAACACTAGCGTATATCTTGGACTCCCATGAAAGTGAATTTTGCACACAAAAAATGTAACTTTTATCCCTGAACAAACATCTACAACTGGGGAATGCATCGATCGATCCATGAACGAGAGAGTATACTCCATGTCAGTTGTATGTAAGTGAATGCAGGACGAACATCCATAAAAAATAATTCTGAACCAACAGAGGAAGAGATGAGACGAGGGATCAGAACTGTATGTACCTGAGAAGACCATTGGCGGCAGCTCCCAAGCCCGGACGAATCGGTTGGCGATGCCGTAGTTGCGGGGAGGCGCCACTAGATGGTAGCGGTCGCACTCGACAACCTTGCTTGCACGCACGTCGACGGCGAAGAGGTGATCCTTCAGGAAGAAGTAGACGACGGCGGGGTTGTGCGGGTGGATGAGAGCGAGAACGGGGACCTTCTTGGGGAGGCCGGTGGCCTTGTAGGTGGCGTCGGCCCAGATGTCGGCGAAGCTGGCCTTGTGCTCCAGCGTCCACTCCGTGGCGTCGGCGTCGGGCAGGGTCCAGACGGTGACCTTCTTGGAGGCGCCTAAGCGGCGGTACATGTCGACGAAGCGCAGCTTGCCGGCGCTGACCCCAACGTAGCGGAACTTGTCGAGCACGCCCCAGCCTTCCCTGCTCTTGAGCACGCAGGCCCGGGGGAGCTCGACGAAGCCGAGCACGGGGTTGTCGGCGCAGGGGTCGGCGTTGATGATACCCCAGGAGTAGTCGGCCCACCAGAGCTTGCCCTGGTGGGAGATCGTGCAGAGCGGCGCCAGTGGCCGCGCCGGGAGCGGGTAGTGCACGCTCTTGTTGACCCACTCGCCGAGGTCGGATGAGAAGCAGCGGAGGTCTGCCTCGTCGGTGCCGATGAGAGGCAGGAGCTCGGCGACCATGTAGCTGCCGGGGCGGGCGAGGACCCCGACGAGCGACTGGTGCTCGATGGGCTCCTGCGGCTCCGGGTCCGGGAGGCGGAACGCGGAGCCCGTTGTGGCGTCGAGGACGAAGAAGCGCGAGTCGTAGTCCCGCCACTCGAAGGACTGGTTGCCCGGGCGGTCGATGTCGACGCGGGTGCGCGGGGCGGCGAGGATGGCCGAGAGGAGGAGCAGGCCCGAGGGGTCCGCGGCGAGGAGGAACGGGAAGTTCTGCGGCGTGGGGCGGTCCGGGAAGACGCGCTCGGAGACGGCCAGGCGCGACACCCGCGGGGGCGCGGCGAGCGCCAGCGACACGTCGGTGGCCTCGGCGCCGCCGCCGCCCTGGGCGACGCGCGGGATGCTGCCGAGGATGACCCACGAGGACCTCGGCGGCGCGGCGGCGAGGTCGTCGGAGGTGGAGGAGCTCCGCGGCGACGCCATCTGAGGGTGATCTGCGGTGGTGGTGGTGCCGCCGCAGCTGTGGCCTCGCGCGAGGAGGGTGAGGGTTTTGGTTGGGGTACTTGCGAAATGCGAATGGTGGAGCGGTGACTGGTGTGCGCCCGCCGCGCGGGCGGCGGCAGCGAGGGTTTTGCCGTTGCCTTTGCAAAGGGAATCGCCGAATCGAGCCAAAGTATCTCGTGCTGGAGACACAAGAAAGCAAGCTGCAAGCCTGCAAGCGTATTGACCCTGTCCGTGCAAATTTTGAATCCCTTCCTCGGCTTGGTGTCATGGGAAAAGCAATAGTAGATTTTATCATTTTACTGCATGGAATAACCTAATTTGTTCGTTTAGCTTTTGAATAAAGTTAGTTTTTCTCAAACTATTTTAATTGGTATAATCTACTCCAGTGGGATTCTTCAGTTGTCATTATTTCTTTCACGCGTACGTAAGTTGAGTTTCAAGTTGTCACGAAAAAAGAGTTTTAAGTTCAATTTTATAGGATGGCATATGACATAATGTCCCATGTTAGAAAACACTTATGACTTTTTCTTACAGTTTTGTATCCTAGCGTCATATGGTGCTAGACGCTCCTAACATATTAAACAATTACCAAATTTCTTAACATATTTCTCAAACATTATTTATGATTTTTTTTGTGATTACTCAAAATTCGAACTTAAAACACAGAATGTGCACACAAAGAAAATAAAATCGTTAAGAGGATAGATTGGACCAGTGTAGGTATTTATTACTGAGTCAGCAGTTTATTAAGGAAGCAAGAGCAAACAAATTGAAACGCTCTGAATTTCTGATAGTAGAGTGGGATTTTTACTTGATTTATTTTGTACCATTTGTATCCACATTTTTTTTATTCATTGACTTGTCATCCCTGCATCTCAATTAATTTTTTTCCGAAACCCTGAGCTGTTTGCTAATGTTTGAGCTCAGGCATGAACGTTGGCATGTTTGTTATTTTTTAGAGTAAAGTACATAGGCGGTACTCAAACTTGCACAGTTGTATCAAGCCGATCCACGAACTCACCAAGTATGTCACTGCGGTCTCTAATCACTGTTTGGGTCTCATTAAGGTCCAATCGGTGTTAAAAAGTGATTAGTGCCGATGTTGTATGCCAGCGTGGACATTTGACGTGGACAGGGCAGCCGAGTCAGCAATCAAAAATGCAAAAGACCCCTCGTCTCTTGGGCGCTCTAGTTCCTGACCATTCCCATCTCTTCATTTTCCTTGTCGCTTTGGGAGGCGGCGGAGTCGAAGGCGGCGTGGCGCTGGTAGCGATCACCGTCCACCAGATCGAGAGGGTGAAGTGGAAGCCAGATCGAGCGGCAGCGGCGCTGGAGAAGTTTGTCGCCTTTCTGGACAAGGATGGTGGTGCGATTGCGGCGCAAAGGGAAGGCAGAACCTGTGTATGGTGAGTTGATCGAGCCTTAATCTGAGATTACAGTTCTTCGATTAGGTAGTGATTTTGTAGTCATAGGACATTTGTGGGATGAAGACTTGTATTTTCCATGTCTGGATGTCGATTTGGGGGGATTTCTAGGGTTTTGGCCAATCAGTAAAGATGTTCTTTTTTGCGCACAATGTAGGTGAAGGTCGGGAAGAGTTCACAGTCGAGCTTCACCATGGGTTTTTTTTGTTGGATATGGTAATCTGCGTTCGTACGTGGATGGAAAGATAGACTGGTTCGATAATGTGTTGAGTCAAACACCTGGTCATTGTTATAGTTTGGGAACTTTCAGGAATAGTTAGGATACAAAATTGACCCAAGTTTGAAGATTTATTGGCTTTTACCAGGGAAAACTTTAGCGGATGGGCTTAGAATCATAGCCGGGGACCATGATATCAATGTGATAGCATCTGTTGTTGAGAGATACAAGATATTGGTTGTGTATTTCGACCATGATGATAATATTGGAGGTCTTGATTGGGATGATATAGTTGTCAATCCAGTATCACCGTTGCCAAAGGTAATTACCCCTCACAAAGTTAAAGTTGCGAAGTGTAAAACTCGTGAGAAGCTCCCTATTTTCTACGCTGACATTAGAAATAGGAAGGTTGAGCAAGATGTTGGTACTTCAGAAAATGAGGAGGAAAGTGACAGTGATAGCGAGTATGATAATTTTGTGGACAGTGACTATGACTTGAAGGATGAAGATGATGACCTATTTGAGGAGCATGTCGATGATGATGTGGGAGAGCAGTTGATAGGAAAAGGGAACAAGAAAGCAAAAGGAAGCATGTCGATTATGATGTAGGAGAGCAGATAATGAGAACAAGGTTGGTAGGCCACCAAAGTCAAGGAAAAAGGCACCTCATGAAGTGCAAGGTCCAAATGGCCTAAAATTGTCAAGGCATGGAGTCACCATCCACTGCAGATATTGCACAGAAGCAAGTCATAATAGTGGAGGGTGCAAATTGAAAAAAATGGATTTCAGCTCTAGAGATGCAAAGAACCTTGTTGCAAATACCAGAGCCAGACTATAAGAGGAGGCTGAACAAGCAGCTGTTCAATCAGCTAATATTGTTTCTCATGGATACCAACCAGATGATGTTAGCCAGAGTACAAGCAATGTTCCTATCAACTAGGTAAATTTCTTGCTAAGCTTATTTTCCAGGTTCAATGAAATGCTCTGACTCTCATGGTTACATTTTGTAGGATGGTAGTGAACAAGTCCAAGTTGAGGTAATCACACAAGCAAGCACAACCATGTTAAGTCAAATGACAGAAGAGGTAACTTACTAACTGACCATGTCACAACCATTGCTTTAACCCAATTGACACAAATGGTTAACTTACAAACTGACTATGTCACCTACAGGAAACTCAGGGTGTTTCTTCACTTTCACAACCTGTTGGACCATTGCCAGACAGTCAATTCATTGCTTCCAACCAATTGACCCAAAGACCAGTGGAACTGACTATCACCTCCAAGGCAGGGAAGGCAAGACTTGCAAAGAAGAGGAAGGTCAACAGCAAGTCTGCAGCAGCCAAGAAGAGGAAGAATTGAAAGTGATAGTGAAATAGAGCTTTTGTGGAAGACAGATCATGTTCTGACTTGCCCTTAGTTTAAGTAATCCAATTTAAGCATCCATGTAATATGTGAAATGCTGTTATGGGTTATTAAGCATGTGGATGCTTTCTTAACTGAATTATGGTCATGAGTTACAATATGGCTCTCAGCTTTTATTATGCCTGTTTTCTTCTGTTCCAAATGTGAACGTTGTTTCCTGTGCATGCTGCTTTTGGCTAACAAATTGGGATGCAAAGTGCCTTATTTTCATTGATCCATTTAAGAGAAACACACATACATGATACATATTTCACATCCTCGTACTAGCATACACATTCCACATCACTCCACACACACAAACAAGGGCAATACACTTCAAAAGCAGAACTACTTCTTTCACAATGTCTATTAATATGTTCATCTTCAGTTCCAATCAGATTACTGATCCTCACTTCTTCCCTGTTCTTGTTCTCTTCTTGTCACTGCTTCTTTTGTTCCATGGCCACCTGTAGAATTGGCAACCACGGCCATGCTACAAATCCAAAATCAAATCCCAACAAAAATGATGAAATTTGGAACCACACAAATCAAATCCCAAGAAAACCTACTCTAATCAGTACCTTCCCACCACCAGGGCACCTGTAGAACACCCGCCTCTTGTTCCCATTCTCATTGCTCTGCACCACCAGCTCCAAGACCTTGAAGCAGCTGGAATCTGTGGAGGTTATGAGAGGGATCTCAGGATTCACCTGATGCCTATTCGCTGAGGAAGAAGAGCTTGACGGTGCTGCCATGGCGATGTGGATGGAGGCAGCTGCTCAACGAAGAGGTCAGGGCGATTTGGGAGGGGAAAGACGAACAAGGAAAGGTTAGGGATTTAGATGAATGATTTTTATTTTGTTTTGGGGTTATTGTGCAAATTTACACCTGTCGCCACATAAGCATGCCACGTCGTTGCACGGTCACAGGTCCGTTTGTACATGCAGTGAGACCCAAATAGTGATTAGGGACCATAGTGACACACTTTGTGAGTTTATGGATTAGGATGACACAGCAGCGCAAGTTTGAAAACCACCCATGCATTTTACTCTATTTTTTATTGAAAGGGTAACTTGTGTCTAATAACTCTTTCAGCAAAGCTCAAGCAATATGTTATGAGCTTGTAACATAATTTCTTGGACACAAACATAATATATAAAGATGGTCTTAATTACACCAATTTGACTATCAATATATGAAGAAGTATATTGAGAGTTACATATTTAAAAAGCATTTTTCATAATGGGTCTGATAATGCTAAGTTTGTGTTATCACCCTATATAAATTCGAGATATTGATTGATAATCAAAGGTAAAGCAAAACTAAATTAGAACAAATCTAGATCAACTTTTATTATATTTGCGATGAAAGCTAGCAGGATTGTAGGAATCTGAAGGGGCTTGTGCTAGCAGAGCAGGAGTCTCATCTGTCGCGCACAATACGACTCCACTCCCTGCCGCACCAGTCGTCACATAGGTTGGGGGGATGGTGCACCGTGCTCGTGGTTGTCTGCATGATCTCCGGGACGAAGCGCAAACGATGGCGAACACCACGTCTTGGCGCCGCCGCTCATGGGCTGGTCGGCGAACGGCCGAGGGCGGCGAGGGTGAGGGAATCAAATCAATCAATCAATAAGCCTGTCGCCCTGCAGTCTGCCTGTCACCGTCCGGTCGTCAGGGGCAGGCTGCAGCTCAGCTGCTCAGGCCAGGGCAGCCTTTGAAACCATCGTGCAAAAGCAAAAGAACCCGGCACTGCGTGGAACCTTTGAAGAATCGATCCTGCTCCTGTGTGCCAGCAAAACCAGCCTCTTGGGTCCCGGCCGTCCGGGACTCCGGGTAATCCGGTGCGGCTATGCAATCAGAAACGGATGAGTCCTCTACTCCCATGGTCTTTTTTTTTCCAACCTTTTCTTTCCTTTTTTTTCTGAAAAATACCTTTTTTTATTCAACTGCAAAGGAAATTTGATTGTTGATGTTGCACCCACACCCTTACCACTACCAGCTCAGGCTCCAGCAAGATAAACCGGTTCTAAATTCTAATTCTCAACCGTAGCAAGTGGCCCAAGTGAATATCAGATTCACAACTAAGCACCACTTCCCATTTGGATCATCACACACTGGCAATTGCTCATCGCTGAATGGCAAATGGACTTGCATCCCATATTGTAGCTAGTTCTTCTCATCAGGTCACGATCAGTGAAGAACTTCCCAATCTAACTCACGTGTGTACAGAACGAAAAAGACATGAAACAGCAAGTGCAAGGAGCAAATCAGTCGCCCAAGAGCATAGATCATATCATAGCATTACGGTGCAAATCACTGAAATTAAGCATGATCCAAGTCACGCCCTGATGTTCGAGCACATTGCTCTACCAAAGCAAGGATCGATCATACCATACAGCTAAGTAAGCATAAATTAATAGGGTTGCAACAGCATGCATCCGATGAACAGAATCGGAGATGCAACAAGACACCCAAAACACATGTCACCAGCACAGAGCATGCCACACCCCAGCAAAAACATGCCATCATACCACAACTCGAGTCCAGCAGTGCTAGCTAAACCTGGATCAAACGAAAATTTGGCAGAATAAAATCATATTAGCACACCTGCATGCATGATGTGGAAAGGGTAGAATGTAGATAGAGCAGATGAAGTCAAGAAGTAGGGAATTAACAAACAGTTGCAAACCTTGCTCCTCGGGTCATCCGATGAATGTCTGCCTTGTGTTGCCGACCAAGTGGTAATCCCCGGGAGATGGCACTTCCCGGGTTGGTGGCGCTTCAGTTGGTTCTTGAGACGAGCTGATGTCAGTCGACCAATTCCCCGGATCTTCAAGGAAAATCAACCAATAATTGTAAGAACGCAACACAAGTCATTATGGAGATAAGGATTTCTGGTGCATCAATCACAATGCTTAGTCATCATCTGAATAGCCATAATTAGCTAGTCTATGTGCAAAATATGTATCTGCTAGCAGCAGGAAACAATTTCAAAGCAAATGTGTGTCTAGGAAGATGCATTGGCTGTCTAATGAACTGGAATGTTACTAACTGACATAAGAATTGAACATTACTCCCTCCGTTCCAAAATGTAGGTCGTTTTAGCTTTTCTAGATGCATAGATTTTGCTATGCACCTAAATATAGTGTTATGTCTAGATACATAGCAAAATATATGTATTTAGAAAAATCAAAACGACCTACATTTTGAAACAGAGGGAGTACTGTATATGCATACAAAGCACTGTGAGAGTACACATATTCGGCACTAACCGATTCTCAACTTGTGACCAAGAAATTAGTCTAGATAAAAAAATCTGTAAGAACAAGCATTTGCCATCCAACTCGACCAGATGATATATATGACTAAAATGAAAACAAAATTATTCACATATCAAGCACAAGACGAAACTATGCAAACAACCAGTCTCAAACTTGTAGTAAACATCACCAGTAATATCCCCAGTGGGAACATGTACTATCATCTCAGAATCAATTTTGTGAAAGGAAATTTGTCTGCATAATTTATACACACCAACCATACAATACAAGGCACAAAGGACAATAACTTGGCATATAATTGGTATTAGTGATCATCATGTGCTTCAAACAAACCATGAACTGGTTGTAAGTGAATGCAGTAGCAGGCACAGGTGAGCGCCAAGCTGGTGATCAATCAGGTGCATACTCTAATCAGGACCCCTGCCAAAAATTCTAGCTTGATCCTGAACTTGAGTAAATTGTAACCACGAACACGAAGCATTTACAAATGATGAATCTATGATCAAGCTATGAACTTGAGTAAGTAGTATTCCTAGTGAATGCCGCACGGCAGAGGCGAACACAGGTCTGCACGACGAACATCACATAATATTTCGGAGGCAAGAGAGCCACAGATGAGATGAGGCACGGTACTGTGGTACGTACCTGATGAGATCGCACGCGGCAGCTCCCAGGCGCGGATGAACCGATTGGAGATGGGGTAGTATTGGGGAGGCGCCACCAGATTGTAGCGATCGCAGTCGACAACCTTGCGGACACTCACGTCGACGGCGAAGAGGTGGCCCTCGAGGAAGAAGTAGACAACGGCGGGGTTGTGGGGGTGGATGAGCGCGAGCACGGGGGGCTCCTTGGGGAGCCCAGTCGCCTTGTAGGAGTCGTCGGCCCATATGTCGGCGAAGGTGGCCTCGTGCTCCAGCTTCCACTCCCTGGCGTCGGCGTCGGGCAGGGTCCAGACGGTGACCTTGGTGGGGTCACCGCGGCGGCGGTAGGTGTCGACGAAGCGTAGCCTGCCGGCGCTGACCCCGAGGTAGCGGAACTCGTCGAGCACACCCCAGGCCTCCCTGCACTGGAGCACGCAGCCCGGGGGGAGAGGCACGAAGCGGAGCACGGGGTCGTCGGCGAAGGGGTCGGCGGTGATGATGCCCCAGGAGTAGTCGGCCCACCAGAGCTTGCCCTGGTGGGAGATCGTGCAGATCGGCGCCAGGGGCCGCGGCGGGAGCGGGTAACGCACGCGCTTGTCGACCCACTCGCCGACGTCGGAGGAGTAGCAGCGGAGGTGGGCCTTGTCGCTCCCGATGAGCGGGAGGAGCTCGGCGACCATGAAGCCTCCGCCGCCGCCGGCGGCGCCGGGGCAGGCGACGAGGCCAACGAGCGCCTGGTGCTCGATGGTCTCCTGCGGGGCGGGGTCCGGGAGGCGGGACGCGGCGCCCGTGGCGGCGTCGAGGACGTAGTAGCGCGGGTCGGTGTCCTCCCAGTGGACCGACTGGTGGCCCGGGCGGTCGATCACGACGCGCCGCGGCGGGGTGGAGAGGATGGCCGAGAGGAGGAGGAGCCCCGAGCGGTCCGCGGCGAGCACGAACGGGAAGCTCTGCGGCGTGGGGCGGTCCGGGAACACGCGCTCGGAGACGGCCAGGCGCGACACGCGCGGGGGCGCCGCGAGCGCCAGCGACACGTCGGCGCCGGCCTCGTCGTCGGCCCCGACGCCGCCCGGCGGCGCGACGCGCGGGATGCTGCCGAGGATGACCCACGGCGACGTCCCCGGAGGGGTGGGGCCGTCGGCGGTGGGCGCCATCTGCGGAGGCTCGGTGGTGGCGGTGGTGGCGGCGGCGGCGCTGCTGTGGCGCCGCGTGGGGAGGAAGTGGGTTTTGGTCGGGCTAGCAACAGCGAGCTCCGCGCCGCCGCCGCCGGCAGCGGCAGCAGCGGCAAGCCAAGCGTAGCGAGCCGGAAATCTCATCGGGATTCCTTGGGTTTGGTGGTGGGAGCGGCGACGGAGAAGGCGAGGCGAGCCAGGGCTCCGGGAGGCAGCCGCGGACGCTCTGTCCCTACGAGTTTGAATGCCCTTGGGCCTTGTCGCGTACTCACCGGCTGTTCCGCACCAGCCCACCAGGTGCCAGTCACCGAACCGCTTCAGCCGGTTCGCGGCCGCGTCCACTGGTGTGGTCTGCTACTCTGCTCGTGCGCCCATGGCCATGGGCAGGCACGCGTCGGTCGGAGAGCTGGAGCGGCGCAGAGGATTGGGGCAGTGTCCTCTCCTCGGGTGCCGGGCGCAGGTGGGGTGTGCCGTGTGCGTACGTTGCGGTGCGGCCGGGCAAATGATCCGAAGATCCCTGATCGACTGGCCTCTACGGTCTGCGCGGCTGCAGCCTGCATGATCTGGTCAGTGGTCACGCCCGTGCGGCGCCCGTGGGCTTGGAGATGAGTGCTAAATTGTTGCTAATAAGAAAAATTAAATATGAACTAATTATAAAACTAATTGAATAGATGGAGTCTAATTCACAAGATGAATTTATTAAGGCTAATTAATTCATCATTAGCAAATGGTTACTGTAGCAACATATTGTCAAATAATGGACTAATTAAGTTTAATAGATTCGTCTCGCGAATTAGACTCCATCTGTGCAATTAGTTTTATAATTAGACTATGTTTAATACTCCTAATTAGTATCAAACATCTGATGTAACAGGTGCTAAAGTTTAACTTGGGTATCCAAACACCTAGCGCGCGCCAAGAGGCTTCGCAGCCAGCGATTTCCATGTATATTTATGGCAAGCTGCTGTTTTGTCGATTTGTATACAATGTTTAAACACTGATTTGTAGGTGATAAAATTATCTGATCAAATTTAAAAAAAATGGAGAAAAAAGTTTGGTAACAAACATTGAGGTTAGAACGGAGCCTTAGTTTGGGACATATTTTGAATCCCACAATTGCAGTATTTTGAATACCACAATTGCAGTTGAAGTAGGACGGAGGGAATATGCGTGAATAAACAGCATCAAGCCAAATTCTGTAGCGCTGCAATGCAACAGCTCAAATACTGTTACCGTTGCTATTACGTACGTTAGTAGATTTGAGCAGTGTTTTGCTCGAAGTTTTCCTCTTTTAGGAAAATTACGGTTGGCCCTTTTCGTTTTTAAACCCGTGTGAGTGAGTTATCTTCCTTTCTTTAAGAAATCTAGTGGGTTCTTTCTTTGTTGAGCACAGGTGCAGGAAAAAATGGACTGCTTGATTTTGATACGCCGGTCATGAAAATAATGTGTCGAGTGACAAGTGGTGCAACTTTTTACTTAAATAATGTGGTACACGATGTGTAACAATTCCAACTTTTATCATAGCCACATAGAAAATACATGACACGAAGTGTTAAATAATTTTCATGCACTAGCACAACCACCAATATTTGAATAGCAACCTCGCGCGCTGAACACCGACAGTCAAAAAGATTCCTGAACATTACCATGTCCGAATTCAGGACTCCAAAAGCTAATTGGAGACAACATGCCATACGCATCATCTTTTATATATGAATCGCCTCTTAACATATTTTATTCGTGTTTTATTAAAAAAATGGTAAGTCCAAGCAAACTGCATGAAACCTATACACTTCAAGACGAGTGGGGTGCTGCTGACGATGACCCACGATGATATAGGTGAAGGCGAGGTGGAGTTCATCGGATGTGGAGGACGAACATGGTATGAACACCATCTGAGGATATAAAAAGTGATTTTGGAATGGGCATTAGGATGAAAATATAGGAAAATATCATTAGGTGAGGAGATAGAACGGAGCATTGGGTCGTGAGCTAGTCCTTATTTTAAAATTTCTTAAAACTTTAAGATTTACTCCTATTCAATCGACCGATTTCTTGCTTATCTATCAATCACCTAAAAGTGTACTAGAAATTGAATTAGCAATGAAGCTTTGTAGTTAGGGTTTGGGATTGAGGTTGGAGCCTATCTGTAGCCTGCAGGCCTAGAAGGAGCTTGGGGGTGGCTCGCCGGTCGGCGGTGGAGGTGGAAGAGACGGCGGTGGAGCGGAGATGGCGAGAGCGCTGTTGGAGCCGGGTAATGGGAGATCCGGTGGGCCGTGAAGTTATTAGCGCTGGTGGTGGCGGTGGAGGCAGTGGAGACCGCCGGAGGAGGAAGGAGGCACCCGCTCGACTGCACCCGCGCGCGCAGGCGAGGCGAGTGATCGCTGATCAGTGAGGCGAAAAGGCTACCAGCCTACCAGCAACGCTGCACCGCTCGGCGGCTCGGCGCGCCGTGACCGTTGCGACCCCGGATCATTCGCCGGCAGCACCCGTCCACCGACTTGCCCGATGACGAGGAGAGAGGACACGCTTCAAAGGCTGCCCTATGCCCCTATCCTCTGCGCGAACCGGCTCACAGACGGCAGCTGGTGCGCAACACGGGAGACTGGGAACAGCCGGTCAGTACGCGACAAAGCTAGGGAAGAGGAAGGAATTCAAACCTGTACGGATACGGAGAGGGCCGCCCTTGGTTGCCCCAGTCCCAGAGGCCAGAGCCCGCGAGCTCCAGTCCTCACCGCCGCCGGCACCACTCCACTGTCCTCGTCTCCCTTCTCCCCCTCACCCAGGCACCGGAAGGAACCAAACCAAACCCTAGCCACGCCGACGAGCTCGATGGGACTCCCCGCGGCTTGCCGGAGCTGGCTTGCCGCTGCCTCCGGCAGAGGCACCAGCAAAACCCTCGCCGCCGCCGACGCCGGGGCGCTCACCTCTTCGCCGCCACTCGCTGCTAGCCCAACCAAAGCCCTCTTTCTCCCCACGCGACGCCACAGCACCACCACCACAGCCACCGAGCATCCTCAGGTGGCGCCCATCGCCGACGGCCCCGCCCCCGGCCGCCGACCTCGCCGTGGGTCATCCTCGGCAGCATCCCGCGCGTCGTCCGGGGCGGCGGCGGCGGCGCCGACGCAGCCGCCGACGTGTCGCTGGCGCTCGCCGCGCCCCCGCGCGTCTCGCGCCTGTCCGTCTCCTCGCGGGTGTTCCCGGACCGCCCCACGCCGCAGAACTTCCCGTTCGTGCTGGCCGCAGACGGCTCGGGCCTGCTCCTCCTCTCGGCCATCCTCGCCGCGCCGCTCACCCGCGTCGAGAGCGCGGACCGCAAGTCGCTCTGGCGGGACTCGGACCCGCGCTACTTCGTCCTCGACGCCGCCACGGGGTCCGCGCTCCGCCTCCCGGACCCGGGCCCGGAGCAGCCCGTCGAGCACCAGGCGATCGTCGGCGTCTTCGCCTGCCCCGGCGGCGGCGGCCGCTACGTCGTCTCTGAGCTCCTGCCCGTCATCGGCAGCGACCACGCCGACCTCCGTTGCTACCACTCCGACGCCGGCGAGTGGGTCAACAAGAGCCTGCGCTACTCGCTCCCGCCGCGGCACCTGGCGCCGATCTGCACGCTCGCCCACCACGGCAGGCTCTGGTGGGTCGACTACTCGTGGGGGATCATCACCGCCAACCCCTTCGCCGACCACCCGGTGCTCGGCTTCGTCCCGCTCCCCCCTGGCTGCGTGCTCGAGGACGGCGAGACCTGGGGCGTGATCGACGAGTTCCGCTACGTCGGGGTCAGCGCCGGCAACCTGCGCTTCGTCGACACCTACCGCCGCGGCGGCGACCCCACCAAGGTCACCGTCTGGACCCTGCCCGACCCGTACACACGGAGTGGAGGCTGGAGCACGAGGCCGCCTTCGCCGACATCTGGGCCGACGACACCTACAAGGCCACTGGCCTCCCCAAGAAGGCCCCCGTGCTCGCGCTGATCCACCCCCACAACCCCGCCGTCGTCTACTTCTTCCTGGAGGGCCACCTCTTCGCCGTCGACGTGCCCGCTCGGAAGGTTGTCGAGTGCGACCGCTACCATCTGGTGGCGCCTCCCCGCGACTACCCCATCGCCAATCGGTTCATCCGCGCCTGGGAGCTGCCGCGTGCGATCTCCTCATACCACAGTACCGTGCCTCTCATCCCATCCGTGGGCAGTGGCCATTTCATTGATCGGATTGCCTCTGCCTGTTGCATTGACTAGAGCAAGCACTTGTGTAGATAGCTGGATCGATGCATACGTCAGTAGTTGATACTTCATGGTTACAAGTAACAACTTACATTTTTGCAAATTTCTCTTTCTATTCATGCGTGTGCAAGTTCAGGATCTACTCGCCTCTCCCTGCTACTGCGTTCACTTATGACCTGACCTATAATCTTCTACTGCATGGCTTAATTGATGCACTTGCTAGTTGTAGATGTTTCATATTTAGATGTCTACAAAATTATATATGTGCTTAAGTTCTAGTTCTGCGCCCCAATATTTTGACAAGGAGTCTCAAACTGATGCACATGATTATCATTGATACCGATTACTCCCTCCGTTCTCAAATATAATGTTTAGAACAAGGAAATTAATTCATTTTTGAACTAATTAGCTTATCCTAAACATCATATAGTGAAGGACGGAGGTGATCTGTAGTGCACTAGTGCTGTATGCCATGTGTGGTTTTTGTATATAAACTGTGCTGGCATAATTTCTTTCAAAATTTGATGCTCAGTAGTATATTTTCTGCAGCGAGGTGTGCTATTAGAGTAGCATGTTACTGTTGATGTTTACCACAAGTTAGACTTGTTGTGTGTAGGATATACATACTTTCGCTGTGTGCTTTGAATGAGAATAAAAATGTTTACATCTTAGTGGTACATATCGTCTGATCGATTTGGACAGTCAATGCTTCTTCCTACACACATATATGTGATCTAAACTAATTTCTTGGTTTCAAGTTGAGACTTGGTTAGTGTAGAATATGTTTACTCTCACTGTGCTTTGTTTGTAAATATAGTAATGTTTTAATTCCTACTTGTATGAGTTAACATCGTAGTTAATTCGACATCCAATACATCTTCCTAGACACACTTGCTCTGAACTTGTTTCCTGTTGCTAGCAGATAACTAGCACATAGGGTAGTTGATTATGTCTATTCAAATAATGATTGAGCATCACGATTGACGCATCAGAAACCCAGATCTGCACAATGTCTTGTGTTGTGTTCTGACAATTGTTGGTTAATTTTCCTTGAAGGAGCCGGGGAATTGGTCAACTGACATCAGCTCACTCTCTAGGTGATCTCATCTCCCCACAAATGCTTTATTTCCGTTGGTCTACATATTTACCCTCCGATATCATGCATGCTGGTGTGCTAACGCAATTTTGTTCTGCCGAATTCCCCCTTGATCCAGATCTACCAACACTGGAACCAAGTCAAGGTGTAAGGTGACACGTTTTGGGTGGGATGTAGCATGCTGTGTGTGCTCGTGGCATGTTTTGTTTGACGGTCAGGCAATCCTCGTTTCTGTTCATCGGTCAGCATGCTGCTGGAACACTATCGATGTTACTATGGTGTATGGTATTATCGGCGTTTGATGGACTGCTCGATCATCTGTGTGTGACCACGATTACGCTTGATTTCAGTGGCTTGAACCGCAATGCTGACATGTGCTTTTTGGTGACTAATTGATCTTTGCATTTGCTGTTACATGCTTCTACATTTGCTGAAAGCCTATTATAGAAAATGGGACTGCCCCGGCAGGTACCGATTGGGAGGCCGGGGGCAGCTGAAGCTGGGTGTTCAAACCATCAGGCTTTGCTGTTGCGTTGATCGAACTATTCAGTCTAGAGCCTGGAAGACTGGAACTATAACCAGCTCAAAATTTGCAAATTTTTGTTAGTGCACCAGCTCAAAATTTGCAAATTTTTGTTAGCGCTGTGACAGTTCTAGCAGAGTCTAAGGTCATCAAATACTGCTACGATTGTTACATAGATCTGGCCAGAGCTTTGCTCGGAATTTTCTTTTCTTTTCTATAAACCCTGAGTTGCTTCTTAATTGAGCTCGAGCAGTACTTGCGTTTTTTATTGTTTGGGAATCTGGATGCTGTGAAGCTTAGAAGTTAGAACGTTCAACTTTCAGCGTGCCTGCTGTTTCGGCTTGGGTTTCAGGGGACTAACCGCCACTCATACCATAAGAAAATACATGTCGAAGGGTATTAGCTATTTCTTCTCTTCCAACAATACCCACTGAACAAGGGCGGCCAAAGCGGTTCCGGTACATTGCCATGTCCAAACTTCATAACTCCACAACGCAAGCTGAAAACACCAGACCACACACATCACCTCTTATATATGAATCGCCTTTCAGCCTCTTAAATATGTGTTTGATACAAGAAGCATGTCCTGGCAGACTTCATGAGACTTTACACTTGACGAGGAACTCTTTAATGGAGGCATTTCTAAGTTACACCCTTAGCTTTGTTGGAATGTCACTTTATGTATCTTGTATTTTCTTCGCTAAAAGGTACAATCAAAACTTCAGTTCCACATGTTCAGTGCCCATTGACTGTTGTCTGCTGGAAATTCTCTCTTTGGTATATTGCCTTCCACCGTTCAAGCTCTTCCCTGAAAATGAATAACAGCCCAAACATCTGCATCAGACAATTTTCTTCAGAGATAGGACAGAATGTCAGTAAATTCAGTTCCCCTTCTCATGCAGAAGGCATCAGTTATAGTCTCTTGAGAGCTCGTGATACCTGTCAACACTAGAGTTCTATAAAATTTTGGGCCTAGAAAACTAAGCATGAGCAACTTTAACTTCTGCATTTCAAGGTTCAATTTAAGCTTTAGAGTTTTGCATATTTGAAGAATACAAACTGCAAACTTTTCTAAGAATTTTGGTGCAGCTAGTGATAACTGATGTGGTTACATTGGAGCCTTGAGGAATGGGTGTGGGAAAACCAAAACCCTGGCTGGTTCCTGTTGTGCTACTCCATACAGTGATGTCAATTACTATTGTTACATCCCATTAACAAAAGCAAACTGGAAATGTCCAAATACCCCTAAAAAATGTTTTTTACAAAGGTTCTTTACCAAAAAAAAAACACGATATAAACCCCAAGGCATATAAAAAAAATGACAGGCTTTTGGTATTTTGGTGGGAAAATGAGGTCACCCATACTATGTTGAAGATATTTTCATCTGAGATTACATATACCCCCCCCCTCCGTTTTTAGTTACAAAGTGTAATTCATTTCGTTAGTAGAAAGTTTTGACCAAAAATTTATCCGTTAGTATTTTATTTATGTGATACGAAGTTATAATCACAAGTATTTTTTAATACAAATCTAATAGAGTCGATTTTTGGATCACAAAAACCATATATAAATAGAGTAATTGTTGGTCGAAGGCTTGTTCTAACAAAATTAAACAAGCCTTGTAATTTCAAACAGAGGTAGCATGGCATAGGCATATAGCAACAGTTCATTGTTTCTTTGTCCAAACTTCATTTAGATTAACTAGCAAGGGGCCAGTGCAATTTCCGAAGGAAATTTTTATCACAAAGGAGTTAAAAGGGTTATAAATACAATGTCTTAAAGAACATAATCCAGCAGTATCGAAGACCCATGTCATCTCTCAATGGATAAGAACATGTTGTGCAATAGGTGTTGAGAGAAGTAAACTGTTGCACTGATATTGGCAGCAACTCAGCTGCGTAGGTTCCTGGATGGTATTAGATGAAAGAGGACTCATACAGTACTTTTGTGGGAATTTTGTCCTAAAGCAGTTAAGCTACTCATATTCGATATAAATGTCTCCAAAGAATCAGATCTTATAAGATCTCAAAGGAAGATACCATCACAGAAGCAATTCAGATACTCAAAGAAGAAACATAAGTAGGGAAAAGGATTACCTCAAGCACCATCCTATTGAATCATAGTGAAGAAGGCCAAGGACCTTACGCCTCCCATCATTTCTTCGACCAGCACCCCGTTTGACCACTGGAAGTTGCTTAATACCTTTAACTTCCATTAGCACCTTAGCAGTACTCAGGTCTGTATCAGGAAAGCAGGTCACTAGTCCTCTTTCATTGCCATGGAACTGAAAACCTCGAGTGAGGCATGATGAGACAGGAGAAGAATTTGCCTGCAAAGTTGCCAAGTAAATGCATGAATTGCTAACTTAAAGAGTAACAACAGGTAGGACTCAGATTGTAGACTTAATATGAGCAGTTTACATACATCCAAGGTAGATGAATTTTCCCCAGTACTATTAGAATTTTCACTTGGTTCAAATCCTTTACGACGAATATCACCTAATGTTACAATTCCCTCGAGAAAATCTTCATTATCTACGACTAGAACACAACTTTGCTGCTTATCTTGCATCAACCTTGTTGCCTCCTTGATAGTCAATGTAGGTGTGACCTTCACATAATGCTTTGACATTGCTTGCGATACCTGGTAGAGTGATTGTTAGTAAAAATAAATTGTGAGTATCGCAGATGTATTAACCATTTAACTTCATAGAAACAACTTTCATGAAAAAAATAACTTCAATTATAATCAACCTTCAAGTCATCAAGAAGCATCTCCTCATTGTTACTACCATAGTGGTAGGGATCAACATCTAGAATTGCGAGTTCAACATCATCCCCATCTTGTCGCCTCCAATCTGTCTCATTCCTATCAGTAGGAGGTAATAGTGAAGAATAACCATGTCGAGGAGATGTTGCCTTAAATGTATCTTTGCTACCAGATTGATTTACAACAGAGGGGACCCATATTGCTAAACCAACAGCTCCCTGTTAATCAATGCAACAATTACAGTGGACATGTTAAATTAAATTATATGCAATATAGGAAAACAGCAAATGCAGGATACTACCATCAGAGGAAGTAGAATTCTGTAATCCTTAGTCAACTCAAAGAGCAGTAGCACAGATGTCAATGGGACAGAGCAGACTGAAGCCAGTGTGGCAGCCATTCCCACCTAAATTCAGTTGTAAGTTAGTATACCCTTGGAATTAACAAATTTTAAAGTGCCTGACAAAAATAGAAAACTTACTAGCGCATAAGCTTGAGGATGTGCGACAGCAGTGTTACCCGGAATGGCAGAGTTTATCAATTCTGCTGCTGAGCCTCCAAAAACAGCACCGACAGCAGCGCCAATCATCAAACTTGGAGCATAAAGGCCACCAACAAGACCAGAACCTTTGCAAAGTGCAGTTGCTACAACTTTTGCAGCAGCTAATTGAGCTAAGAGCCAGATTCCAGGGGCTGAAGCACTTTTACCAGTATGTAAAATCTCATCAACATTGGTGAAACCCCAATACAATATTCCAGGGTACCTTAGTGCTATTAAGCCTGCTCCAAGACCACCTAAAGCAGGACATACTACAGCAGGAAGGCCAAACTTTTTCCTTATCAAGTCAAAAGTCTTGGTGAACCAAACAACCAACTGCCTGAATGCCACACTCACAACTCCACAAAGCATGCCTAGAATAAGGTAGAGTGGCAACTCTGCATAATATAATCTAAGTCAGCTTTATGTTTAAAGAAAGGAACATTATCAGTAAAAATGTTGGACATATTGCTAATTTTATACACAAAGTACTGCAAGTATCAAACACTAAATGATAAAAATAATGACAGCTCCTAAAGACAGAGTCATAGATAGTTCTACAAGGAACCACATGTGCTCTGCATTTTAGTGGTAAGATCAGCTACATAACCATGTAACTGTCACATTTGATTATTATAGAAAGACTACTGAAGGCCACTAGATCTATCTGTTTTCCTCCAGGGAAAGCAATTAAAACTGAAAAGAAAAAGAAGACTTGTTTAAGTTCAAACCATAAACCTACAGGAGGATTAAAAGGGTCAGATAAAGCTGGATGGGGCACTAGGGCCTAGAGGAGGAAGTAAAAGCTTTATTTGGGTTCCCAGGTTTTAAAAAGAGGGAATATTGTATTCTAGACAGGCTACTAGAGGGGGCGTATGCAGTGCGAAAAGCTCCCACACAAGGTGGAGTCTGGGCAAGGGAATTCCTAGACAGCCTTACCCTTGCAAAATTCTTTTAAAATTCTGCAAGGAGGCCGGTTCAAACCCAGGACCTCCGGGCCAGAAGTAGAGAGTTTTACCACTGCGCCAGGACCTCTAGACAGGCTACTAGAGGAAAATATAAAAGTTGCGACTACAAATGGGAGAATACACTAAATTTGCCAAAGGAAACATAAGACACAAACTAAAGAACAATAAGAGGTCATATAATGATTTAAAATTGGAAAAAAGATTTGATTACAAATATTCGCTCATATTAGAGGTCATAAAATAGCAAAAAAAGCGACACATGAAAGTATGTGCTGTGTAACCAAAATTGATTAATATTACATAAAAGATATAGAAGATGGAAACTATAACCGAAAGTCAGGTGAAACCAGAATGCATGCTTCTCTAAATTTTGAAGCTAACTAAAAAAACAACTACCTTATTAACACCAAAAATGATCAGAATAAGGTAAAATACCAGCAGCAGATTTTAGTTCATACGTCGGGACAATAAACGCTGCCTTTTCCCCTAGCAAAACATTGGACACAGTTGATGATATAACTGATGCCAATATAATCATAGCAGTAGTGAATGGTGGTGAGTTCTCTGCTTGAAGTGGCCTCAATACTGTTTCGATAGCAAAAAAGCATCCAGCAACTGCTGCATTAAAACCTAAAGGAAGATACAGTAACAGAAGTCAGGGAGGATACAAGACAGGACACTCATTACAAAAATTATGGTTCTATTCTGCATTACATCAGAGATTTAATATCCTAAAAAATATTTCATTTTCTTGTCAGATAAATTGCCCAATATCTTAGAAATTTGAAAGAAAAAATGAAAATGCATCCATCCAATTTTCAATTCATCAAATCTATATCACGAATTGAATAGATAATTAATCAAAATACCTGAAGCGATTCCAGCAGCTGATCCAGCTGCAACAAGAGCAATGCTCCGTTCCCTGTTGTTCTCCATCATTGCAGCGCATCCATTTGCGCAAGATTTACCAATATCAACACTAGGCCCTTCTGGCCCCAGTGAACACCCCGTCCCTAAAGTAATGGCAGCTTGGATGGCCTTGATTGTGGGAAAGATCGCGGCCATGAAATCAATACCTTCCCTTTGAGATGATAATGATTGCTTTATCTGCTCAAAGATCTCCAATAATCCATGCATCATCCCAACTACTACTCCACCAGTCACTGGAATCAACAATATCCTGTGCCAAGTATCAGCCAGCCTCTGCAGACGGAGCCAAGCAGCACCCTCAGTGGGTGTGCCTGCCCATGCCCATTCATGTATAACATGCACCTGAAAAGGTCAGGCAGGGACTTCTGAGACAGTGGCAGACATTCAGAAAATATCAAATTAGAACTTTGGATTTAAAAAATGCACAGGCAAACTAGATTTAATTCCTCTCATATAATGACTATGAGTTCTTGCAAAGCAAGATATAGATTTCCCTTTTGATTTGGATATAGTTGAATAAACACACAGTGCAACTGATGCAAAAAATCAATTACTGACTATCAGTGGCTCAAAGATCACAGTTAAAGAGTAAACGAGTAGAATGACCTTGATTCCATGAGAATAATGAAGCAACACAAAATGGAATGGAATCGCCAAGATAACACACCAGATAACAGCAGTGACTCCACAAATGGTAATCATGTTAACTAAGCCAAAGGTAGCATTCACTAGTAAATAGAACAACAAAACGAGTCACCTTTCCATACGGTTAGCTTAAATTCAACCAGGCATCCACCTAATCAGTTCAGTAAAATCAAGCTCTATGTGATCCATCACAGCATAAAACCGTTGACCAAAATCAGCAGCAAGAAGACACTATGTAGTCAGTAGCACAAGAAGACACTATGTGGTCAGTAAAAAACTCTTAGCATCAGCCATCATGCAGCAACACACCACTCAACAAGAGATCAAAATTCTGACAAGTACACTACCGTCCCCATGACCCCATAGCATCAAATTTCACATTTTAGGAGACACAAAAATATACTGAAATCTCGACAAAGCACCCCAAACAGCACATAAACATCTCATAAATAACGACTTCTCACGAACCCAACCAGTAAACAAATTGACACCAGCATACCATTAGCCCAGTAGGATTTCCGATAGATACATATATCTCGATGAAAAATGGCACCAGGTGACACTACAACCGTAAACAAACAAGACAATTCCCCACAGGGTATGGCACCGAAGTCAAAAACGATGCAATTCCCCACGGGGATCTCGTACTCACCCCGCGATTGAACGCCGCAACGCAGATGCCGGTGGCAAGCCCGAGGAGGCACCCGACGAGCAGCAGCGCCCACTCGGGCGGCGCCCCGTCCCCGAGCTCGTCGCTGTCCTCCTCGCCCCTCCTCGGCGAAGCCCCCGCTTCCCCACCGCCGCGCCCCGCGGTCGCGGCGCCCTCGCCTCCTCGGCTCCGGTTCGAGAGCCGGCGGTCCAGGTTCCGCAGTAGCTCCCGCATGCGGCTCCGGCGCGGGGTCGCGGGCGAGTCCGGGTCCGACGAGGACGGCAGCGCGGCCGCGCCGGCGCGCAGCGGCTCGAGGTCGCTCCCCGCCATGGCGACTGGAGCGGGAGGAGGAGGAGGAGGAGTGGGAGGCCGGGCTAACGGGATCGCATGAGACTGGGTTCAGGGCCCCCCGAGCCCGCGATCTCGCGGTGGATCTGGGAGGGGATTTTCCCGCGCCGGATCTCGTCGGCGGTTGGCGATGGGCGACGCGGAGCGGGGCGGGGCGGAGGGAGGTGAGCGGCCGGCAGGAAGCGGACGAGGAAAGCAAAGCTGGGTGGGTCTGGGTGCGCGCGTGTTTTGCAGTTTGGCCCCCGTGCAAGTTCGTATTCCCAAATATACTACGCCTCCTTGGGTCGTCGGTTGGGTTGGGCCGACAAGACGGGCACAGGCCCATTGACTCGAGTTGGGCAGATGTCCACCACAGCCCACTGGGATTTGGGAGTGCAGCACTACTAGCCATTGTCAGAATTTGGGAATTTGGGATTGTTGGTGCAAAGGTTCTGGTCTTGTTGGTGCAGCACTACTAGCCATTGGGAATTTGGGATTCAGAATGGAATTCACAATTCAGAATCAGAACATGTCAGAATCGAAGTGGCAGATCGCCAAATCAACCTAGGCCTTGTTTAGTTGCCAAAGTTTGGAGGTGCCAAATTACTGTTACAAGCCATTGCCGTCGTAAAAAAGCGTGAAGAGCAGACATGTCGTCCTGTCCCTGCAATCGAAGCTCACAAAGCAATAGGCATGGAAAGATCCTTTGGACGAACGAAAGAGAATTGCCTGTTGCTACTAGCCTCTACTTTCTCAGTCAAAGACGGTGGCCTTTTCCTTCTCCTTCGTATTGCTTTCGGCGAAAGAATTATTGGGTGAAATGTCTTCTCGGCGATGCGCGATCAGACGTCGCCATTTTCCCCGACAAACCTTGCCTGAAAAGCTGAGCTTGTAAACACCACAAAAGCTTGCATCAGGCAACAACCCACTGTCACTGATGATGCAGTTACAAAGAAAATCATGCAGAAAGAAGCGAGAGATTTTGCGCTGCTTAACGGACAGATCTGCCCATGAATGCAAGTTCTTTAAGCGAAAGTATTCACTTTCCAGCAACTCTATGGTACGATGGAGCTTTTTGTTCACCAAAAGTGTACTCAAGATGATAAAAAGAAGGCCGTCTTCATTTCTGAAAGTTTCATCTGGGGAGCTCAATGGTAAGATGAAAAATAAGTTCTACCAAATAGCAAATGGACTGTACTGTACATAACACCTCCACTTCCATATGGCACCTGAGCTAAAATAAGTTACACATCGCATCATGGAACTTGGCTATTATACTGATGATCGCTAACAAAACTGTAGCTGGTGTACAGATTCAGAAATACTGGGGCGTGAAAACTTCTGAACCCTTTATAATACAGCAGAGGAATGTCACATCGAAACGAGATTACAAGGGTCTTGGACATCACTCATATCTTACTCCTGTATCTGACCAGCTTCGCCAGCGTCTCCTGGGCAGCTAGCGTCTGGGCATGGCCATGGCCGAGCATGACGGTCCGGATGCTGATGCAGGTCCTGCACAGCTCCTCACCAGTGTCGAACAGCCCCCCGCGGAGCAGCAGCTTTGCCCTCGTCTCCAGCAGTGTCGCCTTGAGCAGCGTCACCTCCTGCCAGACAAACTCGTCAACTCGATGGTTTGGCTGCAGCTTCTTCCTCCAGCACAGCGATCCACGGTTCCAGTCCTGCATCCGCGATGCGTAGGACTTCTCCACCTCCTCGAGGACATTGGTGCACACCTTGAGCAGCTCTAGAGCTGAGCCGCACCGCGAGAAAGACATGAAGGAGTCTATCGCCAGGGGCAGCGCTGTCTTCTTTATGAAGAGGACCATGTCAACTGCTTTGAGCTGAACAGCAGGTGGCTCGGACTTGAAACCAAACACAAGGAACGCACTAGCCCAAAGGTGGTCAGAGTATACTGAGGGATTTCCAGCTCTCATCACTCCATTCACTGCTGCAGTTGTAGGCACCAAACCTCCCCTGATCTTGCCAAAGAGCTGTGTGATCGGATGGAATTGGATCCAGCAACCAGGATGTCGATTTGCCTTTCTTGCCAACCCAAGATTAACAAGTAAGAGCGCCGACTCCACCTCAGCCTTCCGCCCATTTGGAGCTAGGAAGCAATGTGTGCCACATAGAAATGCAGTCTTGAGGGATTCACCAAACAGGTGCATACCACTGCCTTTCATTGGTAGCTTGCTCGCTGTTGCAGCTAATAGTGTGGATGATACAGGAGCAGGAGCTAACCAAGAACCGGCAATGACCATCCTTGAGGTAAGGCTTCCTCCTTTCGCTCGGTCCATCAATGCAAAACAGAAGACCAAGACCTTTATCAAGAAAGAATTATTACGGCAGAAACCATCATCATTGGCACCAATGGGAAACAAGTTCTCGCTCAGCGATATTCTCTCAACAGCCTCAAATAGAGTGGAGGGAGCAATCATAAGCTCAGAGAGAAGTGAACCCACAACCCACAGACCAAAGCTCAGCCTTCCTAAACGTTCATCAAACTTCCTAAGAACTTCTGTTTCCTCAGGCGGGTAGTCTTTCTTCCTCTTCCCCTGTATCAAGGCCATTGCGTCGATGTACGAGAGTTGTGGTAGCTGCATTGGCTCAAGGTTCATCACGCGTGGCAAACGTGTGGTCACAATCACATGCGTTGCTCCAGTGTTCCTTGGGATGAAGTCATGGAGATCCTTGCCTTCCCACCAATCCCTCTCACTCTCAAGGTTGTCGATTACAAGCAAATAGGGCACATCACGGAAAAGCTCCCGCTTCACTCGCTGGAACGCATCAAATTCTTGCTCCTCAAAGCTCCTAATCCTACCCCTATCCTTCTCAGCCTCAGCACTGATATCCAATCCCAAATTCATGGATAAATTGAGAATGTTCTGCCTCAAATACCGAGCTTCACCTCCAATCCACAGTACCATCTTGTACCGCTGTGAGTACCTGTAAGCAAACTCCAATGCCAGTTCAGTCTTGCCGATGCCTGAAGAACCATTGATGCAGATTACATTAGCACTGTTGTAGCCCTTGCTGTTGCACCGAAACCTTGACCTCCTGTGCTTTGATCTTTGCTTCTGGAGGCTTCTGCTTTTACCTGATGACAACTCAATCACTGGGTCAATCCAAGCCTCCAATGTTGGTTCCTTGCACTTGCGCATCTCCAAACTGATGAACCTGGCATTAGATTTCCTCGCAGTATCACTATCCTCATCAGCAAATCCATCAGATACACCACTTGATCTCTCATTTGTACTGGAAGCCCTTGGGCAATCCACCTCTTGGATATCCACAGTCGACCCAAAGAGCATGCCTTCGATTTCGCTCAGCTCCTTCTCCCTCCCCACAAAATGCCGGTTGCGTGGAAAAGGCAGGCCTTCAGATGCTTCATTCTCCTTCTCAGCTATATTCTTCCGGCCAAGCTTGGATCGTAGCAAAGTAACTGTCCTTGACACACAGCTTCTTGAATTGCTCTCATTCGCCTCAAGTTTGAATTCATGGCACCGCATCAGTCCTTCAAATGCTTCTTTCCCCTCCTTATCCTCCAATTTACCATCAAAAAGTCCAGCAATCTCTGTTGGCTCAGTGTCAAACAATATGGGCACCAGGTTCTTCTTCTGAGCAAAAAATCTGATCTCCTCGAGGCTAAATGGATTGAGGAAACTTGACATGGTGACCACCACAATACCGAATGCGACCGAGCAAATAATCCGGTCAGCAATCTCATGGCTCTGCGAGTCCGAATACTTTGCGCGGTCAGCAACGAAAGAGGCAATGCCCTGCAGCTCAAGCTCTGACTTGAGCCACTTGCAGAACCTGCCGAGGCCGCCGTTGCCGTGGTAGCCAATGTACACGTCGCAGCTCCGGAGCTTGGCGTTGGAGGACGGCGATGCCACGGAGCCCCTGGTGAAGGACACCCGCGGCACGGGGAAGGAGAACGACACGCGCGGCGGAAGGGGCCCGCCGCCGCCGTCGTTAATCTTGGCCGCGTCGATGCCGCTGGAGTCGTAGCGCTCCGACGGCGGCGTGTGGGGCGCGCTGGGCCCGCTGGGCGCGTCGATATCCTCCGAGTGGGACCCGTTGGAGCATGACGCCGGTGACGGCGCCGCGGTGGTGGCGACACTTGCGCCGGCGGCCTTGGCTTCTGGGCGCGGCTGGGGCTCCGGCGGCGGCGGCGGCTCGAGAACTCGAGGCGAGATGTACGGGGACTGCAGCGCGGACACGAACGCGGACGACGGCGGCGACGGCGAGTAGAGGTGCGGCGTGATGGAGATGGCCGGCGAGATGGGGCAGGACCGGTCGGAGCCGCTGCCGCATCCGGCGGCGCTGGTCCGGATGGTGAGGGACTTGGTGGCAATGGGAATATCCTTGGGCACATCAAGGAAGCTCGCAGCTTTTTGCTCGTCCTCCATGGCTACCAAATCACAAAGTTACGGAAGCTTGCTGGAAAGAGCCGCACAATCTGGCGCACCTCATTTCCCTATCAAAGATTGAGCAAAAGGGGAAGAAAATAACAGAGTTATATTAGAACCCACAAAAAAAACACCAATCAAGAAAACTGAAGAATATACCGCATCCCATTCAGAAAGCAAGCACAAATGAGTATAGCAAATAACCTGCAGCAATCTACAGATACTGCTCCTGACTCACAAATCAACAAATGCGCCATGGAATCTGAACCTTCAAGAAACAGGTCAAAGGGGGGGAACTTACCGAGACAAATGCAGCCTTCAAGAATCCAATCCCTCCACATCAGAGCCGGTGGTGCTTTCCCTGATGCTTCAAGAACAGAGATGGCATGAAGAGCCTGGAGCTGGATTTGGATTTAAAAACGGGCACGCTGCCTTTCCCACTCAAGCCATTGAATGGGATGGGTATAACTATCCTCCTGCGGGCGACTGTGACCCTCCCCTGTCCTAGGAGCAAATGAAGGGTGGAGGCCCATTCATGTAAAGCAAAGTACAGCTTCAGTTCAAGGATCTCTTCTCTCTTGAGATGACCACCAGCCAGCTCCTTAAAATATATCAGAAAAAATATTGGAAACCTTATGTGGCATCAAAAGGTGCAAGGAAATGTGAAGCTACCGTACTCCTGCTAGGGCTACTGGCTAGTGTCACACACCACTGCGAGAAGACCAGCACCATTCCCAGTGGGCGGAGGCAAGCAGGGAAAGGCCAAAATCCACCCACCAACAGTAGAGCCCAAATGCAGCAATGCCAAAGCTGGCCGGCCTCACGCCCCAGGAAGAACCATCCTGTCCGTCCAATTCTGAAGATCAAACCTGTTTGCAGATCAAACTTTCACCGCGAGCGCGGTGTTGGTGGTTACAAAATGTCCAAACAGTAGAGGGTGGCTCTAGGACACAGCACTTATCCAAAAAAAATTTAGGGACTGAGTAGCTAAAATGTTGTGTCTTAGACGAGCTCAGGGCTCGCCCATATCCTTGGAAAACCGAACCTTTTCGGGTAGAAGACTCTTCTACCCCCAGTACGGTCCCTCCCACCCGTGGCACCCCTTTCAGGACACTCTGATCTTATACCTTCGTTCTGCATGGTACAGAGGGTTTCCGTACTTAGGATGAATGCGGCGGTCTTGCAAGGGACCTTCCGTACTGGAGGTGGGGTTGATTCAACAAACCCGTTCTTACAGCTGACGCATGCCTGGCCACACCAAACCTGCGGGCCTTGCGAAACTTGATTGTGGGGTCCTATCCATCTCGCCAATCATTTCTAGGACGGAGGGCCTTTGGCCCTCTCGGGAGACCTCCGGCATCCTGCACGTACCTTCCCCGGTATGCGCCCTTGCCTGCTGTCTGGGACTTCCGGGTGGAGAGAGGGGGGGAAAGAGTCCCTTCTATCCATATCCGGAGGGGCCTTGGTAAGGGGGTGTTTGGGAACACCATGCTAAACTTTAGCACATGTCATATTAGATGTTTGGATACTAATTAGGAGTATTAAATATAGTCTAATTATAAAACTAACTGCACAGATAGAGTCTAATTCGTGAGACGAATCTATTAAGCCTAATTAGTTCATGATTTGACAATGTGGTGCTACAGTAACCATTGCTAATGATGGATTAATTAGCCTTAATAGATTCATCTCGCGAATTAGACTCCATCTGTGCAATTAGTTTTATAATTAACTTATATTTAGTCCTTCTAATTAGCATCCGAACATCCGTTGTGATCACGGTCGTAGTACCCGTCACCCGTGGCCGATTCCCCCAACACGCCGAGCGAGCTTCTGCCCTCTGTGTTTCGAATCTTGATGCGGTTGTGATTCTCATCTGGAACAGTGCTTGGAAAGGTGGGGGCTGGGCATAGATTAGCGCGGGGTGGGGGACATTGAATAATGGCCGTCATCTGACCGGTTAAGCCCTTGTTTTATGTGCTCTGGGACTGGGGTGGTGTGGTGCCTCCCCACTGTTTTACTTTACGGCGCCCTAAGCTTAGCCAATGGAGCAGTACTAAACTACTGATGCAAATCTGCAGTAATGCATTGCCATGCCGTTGGGTAAAACCCTAAACTGCCATGGGGACACCGAGCTGCTCTTTCTAGGGCAAACACCAGGCGACGGCGAGAGGAGATCTTGCAGGGAGGGGTAGACCGGAAGAGGACACGAGATACTACCAGGAGGCAGGAGCAGTAATAATGCTGGTGAGAGGGGCAGGGGCAGGGGCAGAGCATGGCCTCACCTTTGTTTTGCCTAGAAATTCGTGCACCCTGGGGAGATGGGGGTGGTAGACCCGTCCAACTGAGCCCTGCGCTACACGCTGCTCTCTGGCCTCTGCGCTTGCATTCAAATCCAATGCCGGTGTACCGTCGCGGCAAGCGCTGAAACAGGACCGTCTCTCTCTCTCTCTCATGAAACAGGACCGTCTCTCTCTCAAACACGGACTGATTCTCTCTCTCTCTCTCTAGCACGTGTTGCACAGCAGACGTGGCAGGGACTGGCGACTTGGTGGAGACATTGATGATTTGATTCTCTCGTGGCCTTTCCTGAGTGAGGATGACTCACATGTTGACCAAATGGGGATGAGAGAGAGGGGGGCAGTTTGGGGTTTTCCTCGAGTAAACAAAGAAAATGAGGGCTTCATGGCTCAAACTCGAGACAAAAGCTTGTGTGGAACACATGGCAGGATTGGTTAGCAAACTTTTTTTCTCTGTCGCGCATTTTCAGGGAGTAATTAAAGCATTGATAAAGTTATGTACTCTTAAAACGACCAACAATTTGAAATAGAGGGGTATTTTACACTTCAAGAAATACAATATGCATAGCTCTCTTGTCGATCATCGCCGTTTATATTTACATAGTTTTATGAAAAACCCCATGTAATAAATTAGTTCAAGTGTTGAATTGGCTTTAAACCAATGGATAGGTTCGCATCTAATTTTACACACGTTTCACTGAACAATACTCAAACATCCCTCTTGGAGAATGCCTATATTTTATTTCTTCGCAGATGACCTATAGCATTTTATTCTTGCAATTCTCCCCTTATATGAAAATGTTTTCATTTCTGATAGTATGTGTCCAAAACTCTGCACAGTGCAGAACATGGACATATACAGTCACTTCAATAGGCCAATAATAAAAGCAATTATTGCATTCAAGCCCACTCAAAAAAATACAGGATGATTATTAACTTATCATACTAAGCCCCTGTTTGGCAGGGAGGGGCTAAATTTTAGCCCCTGTCACATCGGATGTTTGGACACTAATTAGGAGTATTAAACATAGTCTAATTACAAAACTAATTGCACAACCCCTAGGCCTAAATCGCGAGACGAATCTATTAAGCCTAATTA
>NC_028455.1:31939356-31943126 GCF_000263155.2 Setaria italica | reverse complement strand
TTTTGCAAGACCCTTCGGTACGTTTTTATACGTGCAGTAATGAATCTAGCTGACTCGTGCACAACGGGGCCTAACCCGTGACCCTGCACAAGGAATGTTTTTAATCCAAGGAGTCGAATTTCCCATGGGCCAGAGTCACTATTCATGAAAGTCCCAGAGGCTAGTAGCCTCGACGTACAATTTAATCTGTATTTGTCCATGATTAGATGTGCGGGATGGCTAGCACAACCCTTCGCCAATGATGGATTAATTAGGCTTAAATAGATTCGTCTCGCGATTTAGCCTATGGGTTCTGCTATTAGTTTTTTAATTAGCTCATATTTAGTCCTCCTAATTAGCATCTGAACGTGTGATGTGACAGGGCTAAAGTTTAGCCCCTGACATCCAAACGCCCCCTAAATTGTTTTCCGGTACAAAATGGTACCTCCAGTAAGAACACTGAAGAAACAAGGAGTAGATACAAATCAAGGATGGGGGGGCACGTTTCTGTACGTCTCACGTTATAAATTAACCATCAAATCTAGGGCCAGTATGGCCAGACTCCTAGTGCTCCGGCTCTAGCCATTGTAGCTGCGCAGTGGTGCCAGATGAGCCGGAGCCCGGTGGAGCCACAAGGGCTCCTCCGACGGCTGTGAGAGAGGGAGAGAGAGGACTTAGTTCATGTTTAGTTCCCTCCAAAATTCCAATTTTGACACCATGCAAAAAGAAGATTCTCCATCACATCAAACTTGCGGTACATGCATAGAGTACTAAATTTAGACGAAATCAAAAACTAATTGCACAGTTTTGTTGTACTTAGCGAGACGAATCTTTTGAGCCTAATTAGTCAATATTTGGACAATAATTCACAAATACAAACGAAATGCTACAGTTGCACATTTATGGTAAAATGCCAATTTTGCCACTCCCAAATTGGGAACTAAACAAGGCCTTAGGTGAACGGTATCGCAGTACCGCTACAGAGATCCGTCAGAAGGAGCTAGAGCCCGGAGAAGCTGCGCCAAACGCGCCCCTAATAAAGCAATTTGAAAATTACTGTTAGTACTTCATGCTCGAACGCTAGTAAGGGGGTGTTTGGATACGAGGTGTTAAACTTTAACACTGTCACATCGGATGTTCGGATGCTAATTAGGAGAACTAAACATGAGCTAATTATAAAACTAATTGCAGAACCCTATGCTAATTTGCGAGACGAATCTATTAAGCCTAATTAATCCATCATTAGCAAATAGTTACTGTAGCACCACATTGTCAAATTATGGACTAATTAGGCTTAATAGATTCGTCTCGTGAATTACACTCATCTGTGCAATTAGTTTTATAATTAACCTATATTTATTACTCCTAATTAGCATCAAAATCCGATGTGACGGGTGTTAAACATCCTATTGCCAAACAGCCCCTAAATCGAAACAGCTGCACGTACCGTGAAAAGCTTTTGTGGAAATGTTTCAAGAAAAAGGCAAAAGGCCGTGTGTTATTGGAGAAGTAAATACTGCTTGACTCTTAACGGAAACATTAATTTCAACATTTGCTGATTGGACATGTCAGAACTCTACTCATTTTGGAAAACTATTTAAGCCTTGTTCAGTGTACTTTTCATGATATACTGCCCGAACCCGCATAATGAGGACTAAGTGGTATTTGGATATATCAACGGTCTTCCAAACATAGCTTTCAACACTAATTTCTATGTAATATATTTATAACATGATACAAAAATATACTATTACGCAATTACTTATGGTAAAAATCTACTCGGATCTTTTTTTGAATATCCCAAATTCAACACACAAAAAATATTTTGTAATTAACATGTATAATGAGTGACTGCAAAATCCCCAAAGCATGATTTATTTATGATTGAAGGGGAGTATATTGATCAAGAATATGGAACATATTTTCTTTTGAGAAAAGAATACAATGCATAATTTGTTGGGAAAAAATGTTTTGCTGCTATGAGCAGTCCACTCTCTCGGCTTGACCTCCTGAACAAGATTATCGGCTCAATTTTCTCCTTCAGACCATTTCAACTGGTCTAATATATCCCTAATAAGATTTGTATTTTTTTCCTCCATGAATAAGTTGAGTTTTAAATTCAAATTGTGGAGTAACAAAAGGACATGATATCGTTTATTCAAAAAATACGTTGAGAATTATGTTTTTAAGTATTGGCCATAATTATTAGAAAAATAAGACTTTTGTAAGGATAAAAACACGCAGTGTAATTTTGAATGAAGGGGCAACCGGCACTAACTCCATACATTTTAAAATGTACGTCGTTTTAACTTTTTTAGATACATAGATTTTAATATGCATGTAGACAATCTATGTATTAAAAATCCAAAATGACATATATTTTAAAATCGAGGGAAGTAATTTTAAAGCCGGTCATATATTTCTAGTTTCTTGTTTAGATACAAACAGTTATGCTACGTTTAAAAGTAGTAGGGTCTACCGTCGCGACTATACATCGCATACGTGATAAAAAAAATTATTTATCGCCTGAAGACATGCCTTCCGCTGCACGCGTCGAGAGTTGCATACCTGTCGCACACATTTTCTTTTTCTCGCTAATATTAGCCTATGTAGCCACGCTATGCTGATTCGCTTTCTTTTGCAACGTTCCTGTCTGCTTCCTGCTTCCGATGCTCCCACCTTCTTTTTTCTTCTTTTTCATCGGCGTTTGGTATTATTTTACCTTGTTAATTTTTTTAGCTTACAACATTGTTTTTTTCCTTTTTGTATTTTTTCTATTTCTTTTTCGTTACTTCTCATTTTCTTTCTAATCTGTATTATTTATTTCTAGATTCATTTATATAGGACCGTTTTCCTTTTTTCATTTTATTTTGGGAAACGTATGCATTTTTTCTATTTATCTATGAATATCCATTATTTATTTTTTATTAATTATATTTTTTTAAAATAATTTTGGATATTTTTCCCTTGAATTATAATTTACATTTTTAATTTATATCATCCATCATTATTTTCGTATGTAATTAGAAGTTAACAAATCTACATTTTATTGTCCCATAATAATACTGCTTGATCAATTAGTTGGTGATGCAAACCGATTTATTAATTTTACGTACTAACTTGTTCGTCACATATACATATTTTGTTCATCCTCAAGAGATAATTTGTTCGTCTTCAAAGAATAATTTATTCACTTTTCAAGAGTATTGTTCGTCATCTGTACATATTTGTTCTTCTACAAGAGTAATTTGTTCGTTTTGCAGAATAAGTTGTTCGGCAGTGTCAACTTATTTGCTCGTGACGTTCAACCTTTTGTTCGCAGTATATTATTATTTGTTCGTCATGTTTAATCTTTTGTTCCTGGTGTCGAAGCATGTGTTCGTAGTGGTCAAAAATTAATTTTTCTATATTTTTGAAAAGTGATTTTTAAAATATTTTCTAAATATAGTCGAGTGTGGTCTTGTTATAACAAATGCAATGGTGAAATCGAAATTTAATTTGGATACTCAGTTTAGGATTTATGACTTTTTTAGTTTTGGATTTGCATGGACACGTGCGATCTCATTATTTTTGTCGGGTCTCTCATTCTCTCTCATCGAAATGCAACACAAACAACCCAAATAACTGGGGATGTTTGGATACCCCGCTAAACTTTAGCACCTGTCATATCGGATGTTTGATACTAATTAGAAGTATTAAATATAGTCTAATTACAAAACTAATTGCACAGATGGAGTCTAATTCGCGAGACGAATCTATTAAGTCTGATTAGTTCATGATGATTGACAATA
>NC_028455.1:31938314-31939256 GCF_000263155.2 Setaria italica | reverse complement strand
CCATCTGTGCAATAAGTTTTGTAATTAGCTTATGTTTACTCCTCCTAATTAGCATCCGAACATCCGATGTGACCATACTAAAGTTTAGCACCTCGTATCCAAACACGCATAAGCCAACATACGGCCACGTATACTTCTTCGTGACAGCGAAGTGGTAGGGATCTGAACCTGCAGCTCCGCAATCACACAACGCGTTTATCCTTCTTCTCTGAAAGGGGGCACTAGTTGTACCTTGTGGTTGACATCGTTCCTTGCTCCTGTATTTGATAATGGAGGCAGGACAGCGTGGGACGTGGGAGCACACCATGTGTACGTTGCCATGCTTGCCATCCGATCGCAGAAGCTTACGGGAATCTAGCAGACGAGCCAATAATTGGTCAGTCCAAGAGAGTACAGGCACTGGGTGAGTGAGGTAGCCGGTGATCTGCAGTGCTAGTTTGCATTATTCAGCTCGATCGGTCAGCCGGGCACAACAGAAATATCTTGCTCTTCTTTCATCTTTCTTTGCAATAACAAAATCATAGAAATCTCTGTTGAAATAAATGCGATAAAAATAAAATAAAAAAGTGTATAGCTCGACCTGCATGTGTCCCACTCCCGTCCCACATGCAGGGAAGCTTTGCAATTGCAGCTTGCGTTCCATGTAAGGTCACATCAGTCCATCACGGCACGCCATCCATCACAGGTGATGGTGTGTGAGGTATACCCTGTGTCCCTGCTCCTAAACTAGGAGCTAGGTCGCCGAACCAGACGCAGCCGGCAGCTCCTAATCCAGAACCAGGACTGTTCCTCCCACCACAAAGCAGGGCAAACCAAAAGCAGCAGCAGAGGAGGCCACACAGCCACAGCCACACACCTTGCCAGTCCAATCACTCCACTCGGGAGTCGAACTGTCGAAGGACGGATCGGTTCCAACTCCCGGGTCACTTTCGGCATCATGAT
>NC_028455.1:31937539-31937841 GCF_000263155.2 Setaria italica | reverse complement strand
ATCGACTAGCCGTTTACGGATGCTTCTACAGCTGCAGATGAGTTGCTCGCTACTACAGTTGCATCGTGCATCCACTTCCACACACTCTCCACCGGTTCCGTAGAAAAGGTGCACAGCAAATAAAGAGCCGAGCTGTACAAGGATCCGTTGATGCGGTGCGATTGCAACGCGCCGGCGGCGGATTTGAAGTTTGAACTCCTCCGCCTTGTGCGCGCTCACGTGTTCTTACGGATCAAATCATTCAATCGGCACTGTTCGCGAATTCAATCCATGCACTCCGGTTCCGCAACTTTCGCCGCCCC
>NC_028455.1:31915117-31937439 GCF_000263155.2 Setaria italica | reverse complement strand
AGCGTAAAGCAACCCTCGTTAAAAATGCAAGTGATCATCATTCGATATTCCGAAGCAGATCCCAGGCGGCGCAGCGGATCGGTAATTATGCAATGCTTGGTAGCAGGTTTATCTCTCTTTCATCTTCCATTAGCAGATGGAGATGGGCGCGCACGGAGCACATGAGTCGCGCTCATTGTTTCTTGCTGACATCTGACGCAAACCCACGTTGATGCCCCCGATTGGGAGCTGCCCACTCGACCGTTGAGCCCAGCTGCATCAAGATTCAAGGCCAGTGCCAGAGTCTCCCCCCCCCCCCCCCCCCCCCCCCCCACCCCCGCGCCGCGTCGCTGACGGCATCCGTTCCATGGGCTTTAAGCCTGCTTCAACCGAGTGCCGCCCGCCGCCGTGCTGGGCCTGGTCGATCTCCGAATGGGCTAAAATGTCCACGGAAAAAGAATAGATAATGGGCCTTACCAAGGGGATACCAGCACGCCCAAAAGAAAAGAAAAGGAGACCATGTGTGTGGGTGAGAGAGAGAGAATGTGTGTAACGCACACTACACTACAAACATTTTTTTGCTAAAAAAATTACTACTACACTACAAACATTTGGAACCTTTGAGAGCTGTGATTAGGAAACCAAAGGTGGATTAGGAAGCGCCTTGAACAGCTCGTCTGCATCGGAATGCGCGAAAAAGAGGTCGCTCCATTTGAGGAGGCTGCCGATGGCGCTGCTGCTGTCTCGGAGGCTGCTTCTACTCGTCCATACGTGGCTACCCTATCCTTCATTAGCCTAAAACCAATGATTAACCTTACTTAACATCCTCCGATCCTTGCGTACGCGCTTATCGCCTCCCGTTTTCGAAATCTGATCGGCGCTTCGTGGGCCGCGGGATTTGTCAGCTTCTGCACGAGCAAATCTCCCCAAACTCTCCGTAGCAGTTTTCGTGATGGTTCGATGCACGGGTGTCGTCGAACAAATCTCTTTCGAATTACAAACTCCGATTTCGAATGTGTAAGTCTACTTACTTGGTCGACCTGTGTTTGTTCCGTAAAACTTCAGCGTGAAATTTCGTAGAAGCGTTGAAAATGCTACACGCAAAAATTGACTCGTTTCGTGGGCGATAAAAGCAGCATCAAAAGTTCCCACGTAGGAATCCGGCTTTCCAACAACCTCGGGAGATCCTTGGCCGTTGGAGCAATAACGGACGGTGGATGAGTATGTGGGCCCCGTAGACAGGTCCAAGTGCGCCTCCCGCCACGCGGCGGACTTTTTCCAGCCTTCTTCCCCGTTCGGGCCGTTCTCTCTCTCGCGGCGCTTCATGCTTTTCTTCTTGCGGGGCCCACGGGTGATTCGGTGGCAAATGCAAACGCACACCGCCCACGTTTCAGGCAGAAACCCCAAGGATGCCACTCAGACTGACCTATAGATTAGTTTGATACTGACGCTGCTCGGCTGCTGAGTGATGTCTCCCCGGTCAAACACGGCGGATCGCCCTGCTTACATGGTAATCCCATCCAGTCAAATAGTAGCAGAGATTACGAATTACCACGCATTGCGTCCTGTATTGAATACGGAATACCCTTACCCCTAGCGTAACTGATTCAGAAGAATTAGTTAGGTCCCAACCCTTCAACTAGGATGGTTTAGTTAGGGCAGCCCCAACCCTTCAATTAGGATATAGCACTAATTCTATTGCCACTTAGGACTTTTAGCTTGTGTGGTACTATATTAAACGAGAGAGAATGGAAAGAGTAAGAAACTGCATCTCATGCAAGACTCAGTGTCAACACGAGAATCTATGCATAAAATATTGTCAAATTTTGGATTGGGAGAAAATGGTGTCTTCGTAATTGATGAGTAACAAATATGATTGGTTGAGGGGAGAGATGATAAATTTATTAAGGATCCATACTAAGAAATTATAGGTTGTAGAGTGTAATGTCTAAAGTGATATTTTGATTATGTGGCAGTATAGACACTATCTATCGACATCATGGGTTACAACTGGCTTACAACGTTAAGCTTCTCAAACACATTTTAATAGCCTATATGCACCGGGTACTGAAATGGAGAGGTATCTGTGATGCCATTTTAACCTGAAAGATCCAGCTGAGCTAATTTTTCTCCGAAACTACTGCCGTAGATTGGATGAATTGCGACTGATCTGGTCACCTAACGAAAACATTTCTTCACGCTTGAGTAACCAGCTTTCATTGAAAAGTACTTCCAGTAAACAAATCTTAGGATCTTGAAATCTAAGATTCTCTAAACGTAGGAAACTGGAGTTGCATGAATCATGCTACGGAGTGGAAAACTAAGAATTACTCAAGGTGTTCGGGAAGGTTCATAGGTAAACGAGTTTTGGGCTCCTGTGAGAATTCATTTGCACCAATTCCGTCGTCTAAATGGCAGTTCTAGAAGTTATTTCTTTGGATTTGATTCCTCCAAAATTCATTTGTTCCGAAGGAGCCTAAAGCTTACTCCGTGCAAAAGTCTCCTCATGCATGTTATCCATCAATTTTGGCCCAAAAACTGATACATCGAGGAGGATCACAATCTAGAACGACGACCATTGACTGTTCCATCTCTTATAAACGGACAGTGAGCTCCGTAGACCGTCTTAATTCCAAAGTTGGACGCAAATACGATCACATCTACAGGAACCACACACTTGCATGGCAGTGATGCAATAACCATCAGAAGCCGAGGCTACTCCCAGCGCCTGCTAAACAATGTCCAGGCGTTCAAACATGGATGGGTTGGTGGGTGCTCCTGGTAAGAAGGCCACCATTCTCTGATTCCATAAAAAATCAGTTGTTGACTCAGAGCCCACGATCCTCTTCCGTTTGCAACTCTCCATCCCATTGCCACCTCGAGTTTTCTAACCATTAGCCACCCATGATTGGATCTCTGCATGTGTTGTTGTGTTAAGTCTTCCTGCTAATCAATTGTTTCTAGTACAAATTGCACACTGCCCGGTGTCATTTCAAGAACCGAGGAGGAAGGCGCCGTGATTCTCAGCTCTGACAGCCATATCATCAGGTAAGCGTCTGAATTTCTTCTTCGTTTTTATTTGATCTTGTTCAGATGATTTCAGTTTCTCCTTAGCGAGAAGATGCAGAGTTTGTGATCATATAGAACAGTAGGATAACAAACACAGACGTATCGGTAGAAGCGTGATTTGAACAGCCCTGTCCAATGTTTCAGATTCTTTTGGAGAGACAGAGCTGACTGGAAGAGATGGGGTGCGTCTCTTCCAAGATCCTGGCGAAATCAGGGAGCTATCAGGAGAAGGGGAGCCTGGGCCACAGCTTCCAGAGGAGCAACGTGATCGAGGAGATCATCCTGTCCAGCTCCAAGAGCAACGGCGACCAGTTCCTGGCCCTCCTCTGCGCGTCCAACTCGACGGCCAGGAAGGCCAAGGAGCCCGAGCAGAGCCCGGCGGCGGCAGTGGCCGAGCCGGCTGCAAAGATCGAGACGATCAATGTGTCGGAGCTGCTCGCCGGCCTGGAGGAGGAGAACGCCGTGGAGCAGAGCGATCGCAAGGATGGCGACAGGTCGCCGGCTCTGTGCATCTCAGATGGCGCCGCTGCCGGGAGGGCGAGGAGCTTCCGCACGGTGGAGGAGTTCGACGCGCTGGTGACGCAGGGCGGCTCGTCGGAGCGCGCCGCGGAGCTAGAGGAGCCAAGAGCCGCGGCGGCAGCGACGGCCGACGCCGCCGAGAGCAGCGGCGGCTCGTCCAGGCAAGGAGACCCCGCGGGGCAGGGAGAAGAGACGGAGGCCGCCGGCGCGAGGAGGCGGGCGAGGGCGCGGCAGCTGGGCGAGCTGAAGGTGCCGGCGGCGTTCGACTTCTCCAAGTCCGGCAGCCTGCGGGACTGGCTGCGCCAGGGCGGGCAGACCTTCTCGCCGGGCTCCTACGTCACGCCCAAGTTCGGGACGGCGCCGGAGGTGCCCGCCGAGCACGGAGGAGATCAGAATCACGGTGAACAGCAGCAGGAACACGCGCTGTTCGACCCGGAGCTGGTGGCGCTGTTCGAGCGGGCCATGGAGCAGCTATCCGAGGACGGGGGCCGCGTCCTCGATGAGATTCTGGAGGCGCTGGAGTTGGAAGCCGGGGAGAAGGACGGGGCGGCGGCGTTCGGGAGAGTGAGCAACGATCAGCCGGCGCCGGCGGCCGTGGCTGCGCAGCAGGTCTAGCCGGTGACGGTGAGCGAGCTAGAGTTGGTGGCTGTTAGTTCGTTAGGTTTTTGGATGAGACTGTAAAACTGTAAGTACGGAGTGTTCAGAGATGTTTGAGTAGTTTTCGTTTATTTGTAAGCATATGCTTTGTAGTCTGTAGATTTGTTTAGAGAAGTGAACTTGAGTTTGTGATGTTGAGTTGTTTAGTTGAGTACGATGGCGTGGTGCTGTTAATGATCCAATCCAACCTGCCGATGTTTGTGTTGTTTTTTTTATTTGTTGTTTCGTCATCTTCTTTTTATATAATCGGCAGCTCTCCTGTTCAGTTCATTTCAAAAAATGAACTTGAGTTTTGTTCGGCAGCAGATATGTGGAGAAGATGACACGCAAATGTTTGGAATGCTTCATTTGATCAGTTACAAATTGCCAGGCATCATGGAGGAGGAGAATTACTTCCATGTTCACCAAGTCTCAAGTCCCTCACTCTACTGTCTACTCGGACAAGCTCGTCACTGGGTATATCATAAAAGAGGGGGGGGGGGGGGGGGGGGGTTCACTGATAAAGAAAAGCTCGATCGTCACTAGGTGGATGGTTCTCACTGTCTTGATGAGACGATTCAGAGGAGGCAAACAATCAAAAAGGACATGGCTAAGTCATCGGATGATCCTTGTTGAGCTCCTATACGCGTGTTATCACGGATCTGGAAGGACTTTGTATCTCCCAGCAGAACTTGACAGTCACACATGAGCGATGGGTACAGTAAAAGTAGGTTTGGCACCAAACTTTAGGTGTCATTATTCAGTCGACATGATAAGTTCCTTACTCTGAAATACAAGTTTTACTACGTGACAACGAGAGAGGATGGATTGGCACCAGAGAAGAGGATGAATTTGTAAGCTAAAATCGAGTCGATCACAGCATATTGAATATTAAGGAATATAATTGGACGGGCAAAAATATTTCAGAAAAGATTTGGTTAGGACGCGCCAAGCTCGAGCTGTAGTGCAAAGCGCAAGCAACACGTGAGGACCCTAATGACAGGTCATTATCCAGATCTTCCCTCACTAAAATAAATAATCTCGTAATATATTTAAAAATATAATTGGTCAAGCAAAAATATTTGAGAATAGGTTTTGTTGGAGTACACTTGATCTTAGTAAAAAGGCCGAGAAAGGTATGAGTTGCATTGTTTGCTTCCCTTTAGTTTTATTGCCTTCTTCTGTTAAAACACTTCTCCGCGCGGCAGTATGGTACTAAACAGGATTAGTAGTTAGTACCGTCCCTTGAACGCCTCGAACATGGTGCCCTGTAGTTCTAGGGCAAGTACATTGGTGTCGTCTAATAGGCGGTCTCATGCATTGACACGTAATTTTGAGACGATTCAATAGGCAACACGTACAATGGGTTGTCCTATAAGTTGTTTAGTAGTGGTATATAATTCCTTAATTTGTGCATAAGAAAAATAAAATATTATGAGTTGCATGGCAACAATAACTCATACAATGGTTGTTAAGTTGTCTCGTAGTCCTACAATTTAGCTCATGAGGTGGTTGTTTCGCGAAGCAACGACCTCTTTCTCTTTCCTCGCTCTCTCTCCTCCACATCACGTGACACTGCATGAGACGACTTACAAGACCGCTGACGTGTAGCAATGTATTTGCCCTCATTGCCTTCAATGTGATAAAACTCTTCTCAAGCAGCAGTATGGTACAAAATGAAACAGGATTAGTACTATCCCTGAGACCCTGTCCGCCTCGGGCATGGACAAACAGGTGGGCTCTGCCGTACCAACCACGACGGGGCGTTGGTGGGCCAGAGGCGGCCCATATACCTGCAAAGCCCAACTACTTTGCGGACTGGCGGCGCGACGGGACTACGAGAGGGTGAGCAGTGATCAGCCGGCGGCCGCCGTGGCTCGCAGCAGGTCTGGCCGGTGACGGGTGCGCCACAGGTTACAGGTCTAGCTGGGTTGAGCACTAGAGCAGTTGATCTACGTAGTTTGTTAAAGTTTTGGGGTGCTTCGGATTCGATTGTAAGACTGTGAGTACGTAGTGCTCAAAGATGGTTCACAAAGTTCATCATAGGATACATCCCAAAAATAAAAAAGTTCACCAATAAGGTGGCGACATCTGCACACGCACTATTTTTTATTTACTGGTCAAATTTTCCCCGGGGAGATGGGAGTGGCAAGCTGGAACCAAGGTAGCTCAGCAACGATGGAGAAGTCCTCTCAGCAGCGGATGGCCTTGGCACGGCAAGGGCTGCTCGGCGGAACCTTGATCAGCGGCCGCCCGACGATGTAGGCCTTACTGTCCTCTTCCACGTCGCCGGCGGAGGTGCCGCCTGCAACCGGGACTAGCAAGCATACGGTTCTTGATCAACAACGCTTGACCAGGCGCTTGTAGAAGGAGAAAATCGAAGAAGGGGGGCAAGTTACTCACCAGGCATGGCACCCTCGCTCCTCTGCTGCTGCTCCGAGGTGGGATCCAGGCGCGCGGGCTCTTCGCCGCTGACAGGTACGGGGAGCTCGCCGGCTGCGAGGAGCAGAACGACGGCGAGCGTGAAGAGCACAACCCTGGTGGCCATTGTTGCTGCTGGACGCTCAGATGACTGGTCGACGTGGCAACAACGCAATGCTTGTGCGACTGGGATTCTGATGAGTGATGACGATTTGCAGTATTTGTAGGCGGATGGTCTTGCAGCCTTGATGAAAGGATTTCAGAGGAGGCAAAACAATCATGAAGCGAGAGCATATGGCTAGTCATGAATCTTGTTGAGCTCCTAGCCTCCTATACGTTTGTGTCATGAGTCTGGAAGGAATTTGTATCTCCCAGCAGAATCTGAGCAGAATCTGACAGTCACACATGGGCGATGGGGGTACAGTAGGTTTGGCAAACCTAACCTTTCATTATCCTTGACCAGCAATGCATGGTATTGGAACATGTACTGTTAAGCTAAACTTGAGATCATTACAAAAATAAAAATCCCTCAAGATAATTGGTTGGGTCAAAATATTTGAGAATTGGTTTGGTTGGGGCGCGCCAAGCTCAAGCTGTAGTGCAACGCTCGAGCGACGCTTGAGGACCCAAATGGCAAGCCATCATCAAGATCCTCCCCCATAAAAAATAAATTTAATATCATTTGTGAGGCGGTGCCTCACATATCAGATATTAAACTGATAAGAACAGATACTACACTTGATCTTAGCCAAAAGGCCGAGAAAGGTATGAGTTGCATTGTTTGCTTCCCTTTAGTTTTATTGCCTTCTTCTGTTAAAACTCTTCTCCGCGCGGCAGTATGGTACTAAACAGGATTCCTAGTTAGTAGTCCCTTGAACGCCTCGGACATGGACCCATCAAGGTGGGCTCTGCCGTACCCACACGGCCGCGGTTAGTGGTCCATCTGCGGCCCATGTACCTGACGAAGTACGTGAAGGAGAGCCCAGCTACTTTCCGAATCTATCACTATTGGTTTATATAAAAAAAGTCACTCGATAATTCTTCAACTTTGCCCAATAGAAAACCACAAAAAATCATAATAAATCAAGAAAAAAACCCAATAGTGATAGATTCGGAAAAAGGACAGAAGGAAAAGGAAAACTCGTAAGCTGGCGGGCTCACTCAGCTCTGGCTCGGTTTTCTCGTTTGTGGGCGTGCTGGTGGTGGGGAGTGGGGACTGAGGCCTCCCTATCGGGCCACAGTTTCTTTGTAAAATCTAACGAGCCTCGACGACGTAGCAGAGAGGATGAAGGAGACTGTGGCAGAGCTCATTCGGCCCAATTAAAAGGATGGTGGTGTGACCGAGAGAAGGAGATAAGAACGAACCAGCTCCCACGGCGTGCGTGCCCGAAAGCCATCGCCGGAGCTAGTCGCCAACTCGCCATTCGCAACACCAGCCAGCCGCCGGCGCGGGGCAACATGTACATGGCCGCCGGCACCACCGCGGTCGGCCTGGCACCGATCAGCTGGGTGCGCGCGGCGGCGACGACGCGGCGGCCATTCGACGGCCGGCGCCGCCGCAGCAGCTGGCGGCCTGAGTCGCCGGCGCGAGGCGCCGTCGGAATCCACAGCGCGCGCAAGGTTAGCATTTGGAACCTCTCGCTTTGCCTATGCTGCTCTCAGGTGCTCTCCTTTTGCCGGAACTAAGGGTGTATTTGCCGCTTTAAGATTCTCTGAAATGAAATAAGAGGTTGGAAGTTGAAAAAATAATTTCTTCTAATTTTGTAAATTGATTGTCCATCCTAATTTTAAAATTTTATGCTAAAGAATAACAAAAAACACTTCACTTTCAGCTACGGAATCACTTCAGTCAAAGAAGAATCAGTTTCTAATGTAGCTCTACCAAACTAGAATCACTTCAGTCAAAGGTTCAGCTCCTAATGGAGCTCTACCAAACCGGGTTTAAGCTTGTCGGCGTTCATGGCCAACGTGCTGCCATCGGAATCCACAGTGCTGCCTACGTTGACAGGCCAAACAGGCACGTTGGCAGACGGCAACTGCCGGACAGTTATCTCCACGCTGCTATCCATTGCGCAATGTCCATGCACCAGTTGAGAACTCAGAACTGACAGAACACAGGTGTTCTTTTTTTTCCGGCTGCAACTGACGGGACCGAATGACCCTTTTTTTTTTTAGGGGGACGGGACCGAGTGACTGACCCTCAGAGTCACGGGACGTAATGTGCTGGAGACAACCGGAAACAACACCACCAAGCCCGCGCGAATTTAGCGACTCGTTTTCTCGGGAGAACCTTGAATTTGGCCCACCGTATAGTGGAGGCCCATAAGGACGATGTTTTGGCCCACCGGATGCGCAGGCTCGAGTAGAACGTGGAGGGGGGAAACTTTTTCACGACACTTTTTGTAGGAAAACCAAATAAGAAAAAAAAAACTTATCCAGCTCCAGCCGGGAAGCACGCACGCCAACGCAACCGTCAAAAGGCTGCCAGGTCCGACAAGGCGCATCATGCCCCTTCGGACGGAGGAGGGGCGACGGAGCAATGCGCCAATGCCGATGTCATGCGAGCACTCAGCAGCGAGCGGATCAGCCACCACTTGGGCTCCACCTGCTGTTGTGCGTGTGATGGTGATGCCGCCGAACCCATTTGGAACAGAGTTCCCTATTGGCGTTGATATATAGTAGTAGGCTAGTAGAGTGTAGAGAGCACTGCCTCCTGTCTCCTGACACGCAGGGCACGCAGGTAGCGCAGGGCGCGAGGAGCACGGCCATGGCGGCGGACGGCGAGGTGAAGAACATCCACACCAACGATAGCACCAAGACGCTCCTCAAGAACGAAGCCCTCTACGAGGTGCGTCCGCTGCCGTTTCTCAGTTACATACCTGTCGAGACTTCTGCATCTTCCTCATACGATGTCGCGTGGACGCCTGATGATCTGATCCTGATGCTGTTGCGAAATCGCCATGGATGGGCTCCAGTACATGCTCAACACGATGGTGTACCCGCGGGAGAACGAGCACCTGCGCGAGCTCCGCCACATCACCGAGCAGCACGCCTAGTACGGCCCCGCCCGCGCGCACGATCGATTCCTCTTTCTCTCTCTTTGGAATTTGGATCTTGGTGGGATTGAAATTGGAGTTTGCGTTGCGATGCTTTGACAGTGGGTTCATGCTGTCGCCGCCGGACGAGGAGCAGCTGCTGTCGCTGCTGCTCAAGGTGATGGGCGCCCGGAACACCATCGAGGTCGGCGTCTTCACCGGCGGCTCCGTGCTCGCCGCGGCGCTCGCCATCCCCGACGACGGCAGGATCGTGGCCATCGACGTCAGCCGCGAGTACTACGACCTCGGCCGCCCCGTCATCGAGAAGGCCGGCGTCGCGCACAAGGTCGACTTCCGCGAGGGCCCCGCGCTGGGCCACCTGGACGCGCTCCTCGCCGACGAGGGGAACGCCGGCGCCTTCGACTTCGCGTTCGTCGACGCGGACAAGGGGAACTACGGCAACTACCACGAGCAGCTGCTGCGGTTGGTGCGCGTCGGCGGCGTGATCGCCTACGACAACACGCTCTGGGGCGGATCCGTGGCGATGCCCGACGACGCGCCGCTCACGGAGAAAGACCGGGAGGTCCGGGAGGCCATCAGGGCGTTCAACGCCAGGATCGCCGCCGACACGCGCGTCGAGGCCGTGCAGCTCCCCGTCGCCGACGGCATCACGCTCTGCCGCCGCGTCGTCTGAGCTGCAAAGCATGGGTTTTGAATGTGTGTTTCAGTGAAAGTAGAGGGTACGAAAGGACGACGGATATCGATGCTCTTCTCCACGGAGCCGGATCGAGTAACTTTACTCAATAAAGTCACGCTGCAACTTTGCCTCCATCTCCCGCGTCTGTTCTCGATCCAACGCCTCCCTAATTTCCCAAGCACAAGGGTCCAGCAGCCAGTGACCTATGCGGCTGTGCAGCGCAGTGGCCTTCCTCGGCTCGCTCCGCGCAGCCAGGATCAGCCGATCCCGATCTCGATCCCCAATCCTTATGTGAACATGCATTGCGCCGCCCTCCACTCGTTTTTCTCGTGCAGGCGAGATCTCGCTCGGCTGCTTCCCATTTCGCCCGCGAGCGCGTGCTGCGCTGCCCTCCCGCCCAGCCCCGCCCCAGTCATGTACATCGCACCAGCCAGGGAAGAGGAAGGAGAGAAGTGGAAGGAGCAGGCAGCCGAGAGGATGGTGCTGATCGTCGGCGCCAAAGCGCTGGCACCACCTCCTCGATAACACCGAGGCGTCGAGTCCTCATCGTGGCCGGTGCGTCCAGCTCTCTCAGGAAACAGAATGAAATGATGCAATGATTAGCCAGATCAATAGTATAAGTGTACACGGCTATAAAATATGGCAACGAGCAAATAAGATTACAATACAACAAGTTCAGCAGTGCTCCTGCTTTATTTCAAAAAAAAAAATACAATACAACAAGTTGTCCTGTGGAGGCCGATCCTTGCGCAGATGGTGACCTCCAGCGCTAGCTGATCCAGGCGCCGTAACTGATGGTGTGGACCTTCGTCTCCTTTGGCATCCACGGTGGCGGGAGAGCTCGAGCAGCACTGCATGCAGGGGCTGGCGGCGGGGCGGCACGGAGGGCGGCGTAGCGCACGTTCGCGCACGGATTGGGGATCGTGATCCCGCGTGCGGGATGAAGCAAGCCGAGGAAGACGATTGCGAGGACAAGTCACTGGCCGCTGGATCCTTTTCGTTGGGAAAGGATGGAGGCGTTAGATTGAGAATGAACGCTGCAGATGGAGGCAAAGTTGCAGCGTGACTTCATTGAGTAAAGTCACTGAATCCGGCTCCCTTCTCCACACGCATGAACATGGTGTTCGCTTCGATCTTGCGGTCCTTGTCTTCGCTTTAAACCTCAAGCGCGCTTCTTCTCCCTAGCGTTGGCGCTAAGTGCTAGCCTCGTCCGCCTGCCCGTCTTCTTCTCCGGCAGCTATCGCGCCGTCACTGCTAACCAATCTGTTTTCACGTTCCCCTGCAACCGGCATGCACTGTTCTAGCACCGATCCTAGGGTTGTGTTTGGTTCATAGTCATGGTAGGATCCTAGGAGAGGAAATTCATCTTTCTATGCAGACACACTTCTAATTTATCTTAGTCCAGGTTGACTGAAATCTAGAACGCATGAAAGCATGGCAAACAGAACACATAGGAGTGAGGGAGTGGCGCGGGAACAGGACGGTAACCTAACTGTGCCCGCCTTTATCGTCATGACGCGTCATCACCTACGCTCGTCCCAGATCTGCCTGCCTTGCATCGGATTTATGTGGACGGAGGGATGCATGACTGGAGCGGTTAAGGGTGCGTTTGGTTGGGTGTATGGCAGCGTACGTGTACGAATTCGTCCTGGATCGAACCTTGTCCCAGCGTTTGGTTGATTGAATCGTACCACACCATCCTGGATAGGGTTGTACCAGCTCAGAGAATATTCCACAAATATGCTGAACCATCCCGTACACCCGAAATAAGCGGACCGCGGCGTCCAGAACGCGCCGCGCAACCCCTCGCGACCCGCGAGACGGCGCTCGCGACCCACCGCTCCTCTGCCTCTTGCGACCCACTGCTCCTCCGCCAGCTCTTCTTCCCCGCCGCCGTCGCTCATAGGTCCGCCGCCGGCTCCCCAACGCCGCCGCTCGTCCACCGCCCGTCAGCCCACTCCTCCCCCACCTCTTCGCCAGCCCCCGACCACTCTTCGCCGGCCCCGACTGTTCTTTGCCGGCCCAGACCAGATCCTCGCCGGCCACAAACAGATCCTCACCGGCAGCCACCAGATCCTCGCCGACAGCCACCAGGCAAGGTATGACCCGTGGTTCCCCCTTTTTCCCTTGTGTTGCGCGAACCCTAATCTTGTCCATCGATGGGTTTGCGTGGGTCAGGCACCAAGATTGGACCAAGGTTTGCGGCAGCGGAGGTAGAGGGATTGTTCTTGGCCGACTACTCTCTGATTCAAGGTACGGGGACCAAATCCTAGGATCTGTCAGTTTAGATGCATTTCATCTTTTCTGTCAGTTGGATTAAACTCGATCTATCAATTTAGATGCCTTTCCTTTTTTCTGTCAATTGGATTAAACTCCGTTACATGTGAATTGCCTACTTTTCTATCAATTGGTCAGTTTAGAAGCCTGGAGGCAAAGATATTGCTCAAACCACCATGGTAGAATGTTACATGTGAATTGCCTACTTTTCTGTTCATGTGAATTGCCTGCTTTTCTGGTAGAATGTTACATCTATTGTCAGTTTAGATTTGCTTGACCATGGAGATGCAGGGTAACACTGAAATTCTTATTGCAAATGTTGCTCTTGGATGCCTCTAAGTAGTGCACAATGAGAAGAAAACAATAATAACTGAGTGCTTCTTTGTTAGATGAATATATTCCGAGTATAATGGAGTTGTATCCTCTAGGTTACTTGTATCCTCTAGGTACTTTTGGGCACCTGAATGGGTGTAAGGCGTGTAACTTCCATACACTCCTACAAATGGGAGTTGCAGAAAAATACAAATGAATATATTCCTTTTGGATCCTACAAATGAATATATTCCTGAATTGGAGTTTTTCAGTTGCTTTTGGATCATCATGGACTCATGGTCCGGCCTTGCCGGCTTCTTATATTCTGAAATAATGTGCATGTTAGGCTTCTTATATTCTGAAATAAAGTGCATGTTAGGCTTCTTATATTCTGAAATAATGACATTGTGTTTAGATCTTTTTGAATGGACATTTGTGTTTAGGGGTAGATAAAATAGTTCTGTCCTGACACTGTCTTTCCCCTATATGCTATCTTTCCCCTATTTTCCCCTATCTTTCCCCTATTTAAGCAATATTTTTTCATTACTTTGGGTCATGTAGATGGACAAGAGGCAAGTTAAAAGGAGAAAATTGCTTATCAATGCTGCTACATATATTGCCGCTTCTATGGTTGTTCTGTATGTTCGGTCCAGATTAAGGAATAGGAGAGAGCCTATTACATATGGCCCATTAGTGGAAAGGGATGCGGCTAGAATATCCTACATGAATGATAAAATTTTGCGGGATGACACAACCTGCACAAATATGATTAGGCTTAAGAGAGCATCTTTCTTTCAACTGTGTCAAGTTTTAAGGGAACGACAGTTGCTTTGTGACACAATACATGTATCTGTTGAAGAGCAAGTTGCCATGTTCCTCCATACGATTGGACACAATGAAAGGAATAGAGTAGTTGCTACAAACTTTGGGAGATCAAGTGAAACAGTGAGTAGATACTTTAGAATCGTCCTCAATGCCATAGGTGAGCTGAGAAATGATCTTATCCAACCACCTTCTTTGGAGACCCCAACCAAAATCGCAGGCAACCCTAGATGGGATCCATACTTTAAGGTATGATACTTGACAATCATACCTTGCTGATAGGTTTATATTTCTAGGAACTAATCCTTCTTACGTGTTAAACAAATAGGACTGTATTGGAGCCATTGATGGAACACATATACGGGCCTCGGTTAGTAAGTCAATGGAGCTAGCTTTTCGTGGTAGAAAGTCATTTGCAACACAAAATGTGATGGCTGCTGTAGATTTTGATATGAAATTCACTTATGTTCTGGCTGGTTGGGAGGGCACAGCACATGATGCTGTGGTTTTAGCAGATGCCCTAGAGCGTGAGAATGGTGGCTTACGAGTTCCTGAAGGTAATATTACTATAGTTGTATGTGTTCATACACTAATTTACTTAAAACCAATAAAACAAGCATTGTGTTCCTCATATCATAGGAAAATTCTACCTCGTGGATGCGGGATACGGAGCCAAACCTGGATTCATGCCACCTTTTCGTGGTGTGCGCTATCACTTGAATGAGTGGGGAAACAATCCAGTCCAAAATGAGAAGGAGCTATTCAATCTAAGGCATTCCTCTCTACGTGTGACTGTAGAACGTGCATTTGGATCACTCAAGAGAAGATTTAAAGTCCTTGATGATGCTACGCCATTCTTCCCATACCTTACTCAAGTCGATATTGTCATAGCATGTTGTATCCTCCATAACTGGGTTGTTTCTCAAGGCACTGATTGTTTCATTCTGCCGGAGAACACATTGACACCTAGTTCCCATACTTCAGCTAGTGCACAATCAAATGACCATAGGTTGATGGTTGAAAAGAGGCAACTAATTGCTGAAAGGATGTGGCAAGATCGACAAAACCACTATGGCCATTAAATATAGTGTCCTTATGTAACAAGAACTTTGTAATATTTGCAATTTTTTGTACCTAGAACCTTTTGTGTTTTTAAATTATTATACTGGTGTGATTATTTTTATTATGATTTACATATTGTTTGCAACAATTTACTATTGTTTGCTATCAGCCATATTTAATGGACTAATGCGATGCTGTTGGAACCATATTCAATTTACCTTATATTTTTTTCACTTTCTTGGTAGGAAATGGATGCTGCTGGGGGCCATATTCAATGGACCAATGCAATGTCAACATTTGTGCTGACCTACTTGTCTGATCTAGTGAGGAATGGCAATCGCACCAACTTTGTGTGCAAGCAAGTCCACCTTAATGGTTGTGCTAAGGCTTTAAATGGGAGTTTGGGTTGTCAAGTTTCTGGTACCCAAGTTAGTAACCATCTGAGGAAGTGGAAAAAACTTTATAAAAAGATGAAGAGGCTCCAGAATATCAGTGCTGCTCTTTGGGATGAAGATACTTGCACAATTACTCTTGATGCAGGTCACTACCAAGAATACATCAAGGTAAGATTATATAATATTTCTGCTCTCTAGTAATTTTAATGTGGTGTGCTGTCTTTCTGCTCTCTAGTAATTTTTGCTCTCTTGTTGCTTGTCAGTAAGTAGAGGAATGAAATGTAATTGTAATGGATTTACTAGCCATTAGTATAGCGTCTGATAAACACATTATTAGCCTTCCCTCTTGTAATGGATTCAGTGAGAACACGCATGTCTGAATGAAATTTTAGAGTTCCAAGATACTAACCCTACAAACCTATTGTCCTTATCTGATGGCTGAAGTAAAAAAATGCTGTAGTATTTGGCATGTCCATCTCATTATTGCAATGTGATTAACATTGGGTTATTAGACCTTCTCACGGTCATGGCTAGTGCGTACATCAGTTTGCTTGGTAGGAAAAAAAAATCTATCCAGAGTCTTTTTCTTTCTCTGCAATACCCACAAGCTTGTACCACTAGCTGCATGAATAAACTATTGCTTAGTAGTAACTTGGTCAATCGTCCAATAATCCAGTGTCTTGTAAGTTTTATATGCACAAGTGTTCATTTGGATTGAGCTGGTCAAGAAGCTGCCGGTCATCGGTAAAACAAAGCTGAACACACAAATGAATGGCAGGCTTATTATGGCACTCATTGTTTCAACTGTCAGACCTTTGCCATTCTGATGCTACTAACATTTTTCAGAGGTTTTGGTACAGTACATAGTGATTTCACCATTTCCCTGTCTGCTCTCGATGATCAGCTCTTGGGTCTCTATGAACCTGAAAACTCGTAGTTTCCTGACAGATGTAGATGCTTTTTGTGGTCTCTATGAACCTGAAAACTCGTACTTTCCTGAAAACTAATTTTGAAATGATGGTGCCCTCTGCCGTTGCAGATCCATCTGTTAATTCCTTAGCAGACAGTTTTGACCTGAGTTTACCAGTTGCCACTAGGATTCCATTGGACATGAATATCATTTGCTATTTAACATTCAAACCTTGTCCTTTGTTCAATTCCTCGTCCAACAATTCTGGATCTGCCCCATTTTAATGTGGTGTGCTGTCTCAGCTATATTCTGTTCACTTAAGTTGTTTGAGCAAACACTATGATATTACTGTTCTACTTATTTTGGACCTAGCAGGATCATAAGGATGATGCCAACTTCCTAAACACACCATTGGAGCACTACCGAGAGATGGAAACAATTTTTGACAATGCTATGGCTACTGGAAAGTATGCCAAGGGAAGCAATGAAGCTCTTGGAACAGATTTCATTGATTTGGAAAAGGTGGAGGCAAGTAATGGAGCTGCAAATGAACAAGGATGTGCTAGTGAAGCTCCCACGGAATCGTGCAACAACGGTGAAGCCACAACGTCAAGCAATATTGGTGGTCAGTCTTCAGCTAGTAAACTACCAGCAGCAAGGAGGGCTAGGATAGGTGCTGATGACGGTGGACAATCTTCAACCAGTCAGCCACCAACAAGGAGGGCAAGGATAAGTGGTGATGATGATTTGGGATATATGTTGCTCAGTGGCCTTGAAAAACTCTCAGATGCTATTGTGCAAACGGCTACTGCTTCTGTAGACAGTGAGCTCCCAAAAGACCTGTATGACAATCTGATGGTTGTCCCCGGATTCGATGAAGCCTACTTGGTCCACTACTATGCTTACTTATGTGACCATTCTTCAGTAGCAAGGGTGTTCAACAGGTTGTCGGGTGTCAAACAAAATGGTATGGATTGGCCGATATATCAAGGAGTACATTCCAGATTTTTAGTTCAACAGGTTTTTTAGTTGGGTTATCATCTAATCTATTCCATAAACAAAAATTACATGTTCAGCTATGTATTTGAAACAGTTTAGTTCAGCTATGTATTTGAACTTTTGGATATATTATAGACATATTACTTAAACTATGTGCTCTATGTGCTGGTTTGATTGGAGGTTATGGTGACACCCCAGTTGCAATATTGGTGAAGGTGACATTTGTCTGGCAGAAGTTGTTCATGGTTCTGCTCCTGATATTGTTGTCTCAATGTAAGTTGTTCATGTTTGGATATATTAATGTAAGCTGTCTCAATGTAAGGTGACATTTGTCTGGCAGAATCTTGCGAACTCGACTGCTCTTATGCTGAGTGCTGTCATCGAATGCCAAGCTAGTTAGAGTGGCAGAAGCTAGTTACCCACCAAGCTAGTTAGAGTGGCAGAAGCGAATGCCAAGGCCAAGGCCAACCTTGTACATCCATCCAACCAAACAAGAACATGTATGAACCTGTACATCTTATATACAAGCAACCAAACACATGTGGGTGTACCATCCTGTGCGGGATGATCCCATCCAAAATGCACCATTCTATCCATGAACCATTAAATTCAACAAACCAAACGCACCCTAAGTGAACATGCCGTATGGGTAAATGATGCGGGTGGGAAACCAAACAGCACCCTGGTGCACGGAACGGTGCCAGATGGTTCTTCGGACGGCCTCCTGCGCACAACCAATCATGCCTAGAGTGATCCCTCCAGGAGCTTGACGCCTGAAAGAGGGTCCAATGAGAACTAATAGAAGTCGTGGGCTGAATATACAAAAGTCTTTAGGATTTTCGCCTATTACATTATATTTCATACTTTATATTGCACTTTACTTTTCATATTTATCTTTCTGTAGCGGTTGAAGGGCATGGTGCAAGATGATATAACTGTTGGATGGGCATCGGCATCAGAGTACAACAAAGAAGAAAAAAGACGGTGGAGGTGGAGAAGGAAAATTGAATAAGAGGTGGGTCAAAATTTATTCATAACAACACGGGCCTGATCGAGACCTGGCAGGCAGATTGCCGGCCAAGTAGGGATCTCAACCCAAGCGACCAAAATCGGACGCCTGGGCAGGTGCCAAGCAAATAAATGTGCCTGCGAGTTGTACACCTGATGGGTTCGCTTTATACAAGCCAAAGATGGTAAAGGTCCTTTTCAGAAGATGGATATGTTCAAAGCATTATTAACTTTTTTGATGGAGAAAGCATCATTATAGACAAAGATGGCCTAGTGGGTAGTGGAGTCTACCAGAGAGCACCCAAATAGATTAAGCTTTAACCAGCTTTTTTTTTTTAAAAAAAAAGAGTAAGCTTTAACCACGGAGTGGACGTGTTTCGGATCCAACACATTTTTTTTGCATTATTGGTCACGATAAGGTTTTATACGTGCACACCACGGAATTCAGTTAGCAGAGCACGCAACGAGCGAAGCCGCCGTCAGCTGTGCTACCGTGGCAACTGCAGGGAGAGGCGGCGATCCAGCCATGGCGACCGGCGGCGGCGTACCGGACGTCCACAGCAACACCGGCAGCAGCAACAAGACGCTGCTCAAGAGCCAAGCCCTGTACAAGGTAAATCACACGACAAATAAAACCAGACCAAGGCCGTTGATTCCTCGTTCTCGCCGATCATGGTGATTCACTGACGCGTCGCCGGCGGCTGGTCGCCGTGCAGTACGTCCTGGACACGACGGTGCTGCCGAACGAGCCGGAGTGCCTGCGCGAGCTGCGCCTCCTCACCGACAAGCACGAGCAGAGGAACATGGCGACGCCCCCGGACGAGGCGCAGCTGCTGGGGATGCTGGTCAAGCTGATGGGCGCGCGGAGCACGCTGGAGGTGGGCGTCTTCACCGGCTGCTCTCTCCTGGCTACGGCGCTCGCCCTCCCCGGCGACGGCAGGGTCATCGCCGTAGACGTGAACCGCGAGTACTTCGAGCTCGGCCGGCCCTTCTTCGAGAAGGCCGGCGTCGCGCACAAGGTGGACTTCCGCGAAGGCCCCGCGCTGGACCACCTCGACGCGCTGCTCGCCGACGAGGGCAACGTGGGGGCCTTCGACTTCGCCTTCGTCGACGCCGACAAGCCCAACTACGTGCGGTACCACGAGCAGCTGCTCCGCCTGGTGCGCGTCGGCGGCGCCATCGTGTACGACAACACGCTGTGGGGCGGCACGGTGGCGCTGCCGCCCGACGCGCCGCTGTCGGACCACGACCGGCGGATCGTGGCCGCCATACGGGACCTCAACGCCAGGCTCGCCGCCGACGAGCGCGTCGAGGTGTGCCAGCTCACCATCGCCGACGGCGTCACCATCTGCCGCCGCGTCGCGTGATTGCCGGCCGGCCTCGCCGGCGGCCGTGCGCGCGCGCGCGGCGGTTTCAATAAGATTTCGGTCTTCCGAATCGTGGGCGTCAGATATTGGCCCTCGTAGTTGTGGTGCCTGAATTGGAAATTGGAATAAGTGAATAACAATGGCGCCTTGATCTTTTGGAACAGCATGTTGTTCAGCTACGCACTACCCTCTAGCACGCAAAATCGCAAAGGCCATCGGACGTCCGAAATTTGGATGGGCAGAGCGCTGGGAAACTGACATGGTGAGCACTCTGCTGCCCGAGTGAGGGAGCGGCAAGAGATTGGAGGTTTGGAGAATGACCGGGGAGGAGAACCGCTCTCGAGCTGCCCAAGCGATCGAGTGCGCAGGGAGGACGGGGAGTGAACGACGACGCGGGTGGCTTGCGCCCTGCTCCTGTAGTGGTGAAACCGGGACCGTATTGCTGCAGGAACGGTGTGACGAGGGCGGCGGCGGCGACGCGCAAAGCTCGATGCCGGCTAGCGCGAGGCCAGCGGAGAGTCTACTGAACATCTGGGCGAGTAGGTGGGTGGGTGCTCGGTCTCCCGAAGGTTTGGAGGCATGGCGGCGATGCTTTCTGTGGCGTCAGTTTCGGGAATCTCCGATCGAGAACAGCAGGTCCAAAAGTGCGCGTGACTGATGTCACTGAATTCACCAACGGAATCCCTGCATCATCCATTCCATATGAAATTCAGATATGTAAAATGAACAAAATGATTTATAAGAGTCATCTAGTAACTCGGTGGTTGCATGTAAAAGTCACCAACTCAGTGAAAACCATGCTGTTTTCAGCGCCAAGTGGGCAAAGTCAGTGAAGTTTTGAGTGACAAGGAGTTTTAGGTCGATGGTCCTGTGGGTAGGTGGTAGCGAGTGTGACACCGTGCCTGGGCTACTACGGCCGGTAGGTAGGTGGTAGCGGTATCGGTAGCGCGGTGGCCGCAGGGTTGGTCATTGCCAAAATTGGAGCTCGAAACCGACGGCGAGTTCGGTGGCCGATAGGGGGAGGGTCTGGTTCGCGTCTCTGTCGAAGAGTCTGGTGGGGGGTGCGGCTCACGGCTGCTATCCGGTCGCTGCAAGCCATTCGTCTCTGGTCGTCTGACGCTGACCGTACGAGTTTAAACGGTCACGAACATACAAATTGCATGGAGCCGAGGCTTGGATATTTGCATTCTGCGGATTTTGGCACATGCCCTGGCTCTCCCGGCCTTGCGTTCTTATTTATTTTTTTTAATATAAACTGGAGAAACGGCCGTGCATTCAGATTTTAATATTTTATATGGTCACCAGGTCAAAGCCTCAGCTCCAACGGCTGCAGATGACACCGACAACTTGCTGCCCCACCCGTCTTCCAAGCGCTCCTCCTGCCGAGTGCCAACCAGTGTACGAGCGCAGTGGCCAGGACGTAGCGTCGAACTGCCGATACCGGGCTGTACTGATGAGCAGCCGCTGATGTTAGTACAATTCCCACCATTATTTATAAGACGAACTTTCAGTAATTTTGGATACGGGGTGCTAAAGTTAGGGTTACATCATATGTTCGGATGCTAATTAGAAGGACTAAATATGAGCTAATTACAAAACTAATTGCACAAATGGAGTCTAATTCGCGAGATAAATCTATTAATTTGACGCATCTATTAAATCTAATTAGTCCATGATTTGATAATGTGGTGCTACATTAACCATTTGCTAATGATAGACGAATCTATTAAGTTTAATTAGTCCATGATTTGACAATGTGGTGCTACAGTAACCATTTGCTAATGATGGATTGATTAGCCTTAATAGGTTCGTCTCGTAAATTAGACTCCATCTGTGCAATTAGTTTTATAATTAGATAATATTTAATACTCATAATTAGTATCTATTCGATGTGATAAGTGTTAAAGCTAGTAATCTACCAGCACCATAAAGAAAGTTTTGGGGCCAATAAATAAGAATGGCGACGTTTTGGCCACCAAACACTGCACACGTACTCCGTGTACCTGTCGGACGCAATAAGCAACGGTACAGGACATAGATTGAGGTTGATGTATATCGTCCTCGTTTTCAGATCGGTCAGTTTGCTACTGTGCAAGCCCCCGACTGTGGGCATTCGCTTTTCGGTTCGGTTCCTTGGTTGCGAAGAAATTCGGTTCTTATAAAATAGAAACATATCGGTTCTAAAAATTTTCAGAACTGGTCATTTCGGTTTCGGTTATTTCAGTTCGGTTCCAGAACTAACCGAAATTTTTCGGAAGAGGCCAAGACACAATAAATATATGTTCTAAGATAAATTTATGCAACACTATATCCATTTTCAATAGTAAAATTTATAAGGAACAATAGCAGTATAGTAACACAAATATATAACAAAAATATATAGTAGTTCAAATATGAAACACCAAACATAAACCAAACATAATCTTACAAAATACAAGTAAGTGAAGTATAATTCATGTAATTCGGTTCTTTTGGTTAATTCGGTTAATCGAGAGTAGGAACTGAATTTTCTTCAGTTATTTCGGTTCCTTAATATCAGGAACCTAATAACAAACCGAATTTTTCGATTCTTTTGGTTCGATTTTTAGTTCGGTTATTTTTGCCCAGGCCTACCCCGACTGGCGCGGCTGTCGTGCTGCGCCCCACACGACAGTTACGCGCCCGCGCGTTGGGCATAGGGGGCAGGCCGGCGGATGATCTGCATCACGTCGCGGAGGGTAGGAGGGTTGGTGGCCTGACCCTGACCTGCTTGGTGGGCTGGTGGTGCGCGTCCCTTTTCAGCGGTTTCGGGCCGGGGGGGGGGGGGGGGGGGGG
>NC_028455.1:31864704-31911714 GCF_000263155.2 Setaria italica | reverse complement strand
GTTTGGGAGGAGGGGGCTAAATTTTAGCCCCCGTCACATCCGAATGTTTGACACTTACTAGTAGTATTAAACCTAGACTAATTACAAGAACTAATTACACAACCTCTAGGCTAAATCGCGAGACGAATCTATTAAGCCTAATTAGTTCATGATTTGACAATGTGGTGCTACAGTAACCATTCACTAATGATGTATTAATTAGGCTTAATAGATTCGTCTCGCGATTTAGCCTAGGGGTTCTGCAATTAGTTTTGTAATTAGCTTATGTTTAGTCCTCCTAATTAGTATCCGAATATCCAATGTGACAGGGCTAAAGTTTAGCCCCTGGTATCCAAACGCCCCCTAATTAGGCTTAATAGATTCGTCTCGCGAATTAGTAGGGAATCTACAGATAGTTTTATAATTAGCTCATATTTAATCCTTATAATTAGCATCCGAACATCTGATGTGACCCTATTTTAGTACCTCGTATCAAGCACCCCGTTTAATCATCTTTTCTTCGTTCCGTTCCGACACCAAAAGCGAGAGTTGATGATAGCTGGGCGATGCTTGTGCCTTGTGCGTTTGGCTGGGCCTGGTGCGCCGGCGTGCAGATCGGAGGAGGGCGTTGCGTGCCCGCGGCACGTATGCAACAGCAACGCAAATGGAGCCCCGACAGCGCCGTGTATGCTTGCACCCAACGTCTCGACGACCACGCGGCACGGCACGCAAAAAATCTGGCCCCGGCCTCTGTCGCACAGATCTGTCCAACATCTCCTGTTCGTATGATCCCCCTCGTGAATGCGATGCTTGCTAACACTAAATAAGGTTTCCCCTTTTTCCTTTTTGCGGGGAAAAGAATTGAATGTTTCCCTTTGAACCGTGCACGCCGCACTGATCCAGCCCTGCTCACCGGGACTAAAATATCGTCGCCGGCTGACTTTACACTACACCCACCCACCCGTCGACCATCGCCATCGACGAGGTAAACAGCAAAGCAAAAGATAATCCCGGCCTCCAAACGCGTCATCGGCCACTTGGGCTTGGGCCACTCGCAGGGAAAAATCGTGCCGAATCCACATCGACCCTCGTATTTGCTATTCCTACCGTGCCCGCGCCTTCGCTGAACGTCTCCTACCCCCTGCGCTTCTTGGAACGACCGCACCAACACCAGAGCAAGGGCGCAGCCACTGGCCACTTGTTACGCAAAAGAATCCTATCCACGACAGGCGGATCGGGGAGTGGGTAGGTCGCGGCAGGTGGCGGTGGCGGTGGTAGGAATGAACCCCGGGATCGTGCGTTTGTGGACTGCCACAACGACGGGTGCTCGATCCATGTGTTCTCCTCAATCAAAAAAGAATAAAAAAAAACGTTAATAGAATGGAAAAGGTGAATGCTTGAGGAGGTTTGGTGGGTCAACAGCAACATGAGAGGGAAATGTCTTTGGTTTCCAGGAAGGAGAGAGTTGGTGAGAGCGCCGGAGTGTAAAGTCTAAGGCACTCGCCTTTGCTTTATACGAAGGTTAGGAATAATGGTGCCGAGAGCAATCAGGCAACACACACCAACCCTGCTAAACTCCCGGGCCTCCCAGCTCATAAATAGAGTATCGCTGCGAGGCCGAGCAGTGGGCGACCCTGTGAGCTTAGCTAGCAAGCAATCAAGCACTGCCACCTGCAACCTCGCGGAGAAAGTTAAGGCGGCGAGAGACAGAGAGATCCATGGCGGCCGGCGGCGACACCATGGCCCAGGTCCACGAAGGCCTCGACAGCAGCAACAAGACGCTTCTCAAGAGCGAGGCCCTGTACAAGGTAATTCAATTCCCAACGAGCAGACCACTTAGTAGTATCTGTTAGCCGATGATTTTGTGATCATGAACCGATTGCAAGACGCGCGCTGGCAATGTTTCTCCCTCCCTCTTCGTTCCCTGACTGATGGCTGGACGATCGATGGGTGCAGTACGTGCTGGACACGTCGGTGCTGCCGCACGAGCCGGAGTGCATGCGGGAGCTGCGGCTGGTGACGGACAAGCACCGGTGGGGGTTCATGCAGTCGTCGCCCGACGAGGCGCAGCTGCTCCGGATGCTCATCAAGCTGACGGGCGCGCGGAACACGCTGGAGGTGGGCGTGTTCACGGGCTACTCCCTCCTGGCCACCGCCCTCGCCCTCCCCGACGACGGCAAGGTCATCGCCATCGACGTCGACCGCGAGTACTACGAGATCGGCCGCCCCTTCATCGAGAAGGCCGGCGTCGCGCACAAGGTGGACTTCCGCGAGGGCCCCGCGCTGGACCACCTCGACAAGCTCCTCGCCGACGAGGCCAACGTGGGGGCGTTCGACTTCGCGTTCGTCGACGCCGACAAGCCCAACTACGTCAAGTACCACGAGCAGCTGCTGCGCCTGGTGAAGGTCGGCGGCACCATCGTGTATGACAACACGCTGTGGGCGGGCACCGTGGCGATGCCGCCCGACACCCCCATGTCCGACCTCGACCGCAGGTTCTCCGCCGCCATCAGGGACCTCAACGTCCGCCTCTCCGCCGACGAACGCATCGAGGTCTGCCAGCTCGCCATCGCCGACGGCGTCACCATCTGCCGCCGCCTCGTCTGAGAGATCGTCGAGGTCTTGTGCTGCTGCTGATCCGCGTTTCCATTCCGTCTGGTCGTCTCGGTGCTTTCAATAAGATTTTTCCCTTTCGCTTCGTTTCTGGTTTTTTTCGCAAGCTGAGAGCGTCGGATCGTGTGTAGCTATACTTTGTGTGTCCCGAATTGGAGCAACCGCATACAGCGCATTGAATTCTCATTCCCGTTGCTGTATTGCGATCTGCGCATCTGCATCTGCAGGTCCTTCTCTCAACAGCTGTGCGACCATGATCGCGTTGTTTTTTTAGTACGAGACGACACCCGACATGTGCGCTGGTATGGTACACGCGCGGCGTACGTCCGGCAATGCCGATGCCCACAACGACAAGCGACCCGTGCGCGCGCAGGTCGCGATCGCAGATGGTTAGGGGAGGGACGCAACGTGCCGGAGCGGAGCGAATCCCGTGCACGCCACCCCCGAGCAAGTGGTGAGTGCGTGCGCAGCGCCGGCGAGGCCGACCGTTGGGGCTGGGCATCGCCATGGCCAGCGTGCACGGGGGCGAGCGCGTACCGTGCGGGGAATGCCAACCGGGGATGGACACGGCGGGGGCCCGGGGCGGAGGCATGGGAGGCCCATGCGCTGGGATAAGCCTCGGGAAGGAGGCTGAGCATGGGCGGGCGGCGCGCGGTGCAGTATGGCTCCGGCGGCGGCGAGCACTGCACGCTCCCACCGGTCGGCACCATGCGTCCATGTTCCCCCGCGTGGCGTCGTCAGGCCAGCCGTCAGCGCCACCGCTCGGTGCTCGCGCCGCCTGTTGTGTACGGCGCAGCGGCGCGGACGCCGGGTGCCGTGCACCGGCGGCAGCGACCGGGCAAGCCCGGCGAGAAAGGTCGACGAGGCAGAGTTGGGTGGAACCGTGGAAGCGACCGACACGCGAGCGCCCCGTCCCAGGGTCCCGCGCGGTCCCAGCGCAAAAGCGTCAAAAGAAGACGCTCTCGTTGGGTGTGGTTCGCCCACCGGAAAAATGTTGTGAGGAACGTAAACGCCCAACCCGCGGCGTCCACCTGACAGTCGGCCGCATGGTTTTCAGGAAACGATATCAACTAATACAATAATATTGAAAGAAGAGACTACGTCGAAATTCCTATATTAATTGAAAAGAAGAAAAATATACACAGTTAAATTTTATGAGGATCTAACGATCAAAGAGTCCATATAAAAAAGAGGACGTACGTGCCCTGAACGATGGACAATCGCGCGAGGATCCTAGCACACCAACAGATCAGAGGAGGATGATGTGGGAATTTTTTTGGAAGGGTCATTAGCATTAGCAATTGATGACACAATGGAACGTGTGGGATCATTTTTGGAAGTATCCTAGCAGAACAGATGAGAGGGGAACACGTGGGAGTATTTTTGGAAGGGTCAATAGCAATTGACGGGCATGGAAAGTTTTGGCCGGTAATTTTAATCAACGCTATTTTCTAGGGAGCAGGTATACGCAAGTTTCACGGTGAAAAAGGTAGCGGCAAAAAAGCATTTTAGAAAGTGTTGTTTTTCCCTCACACCAAAACTTCCGCCCCCATTGACGTCCCCATTGTCTGTTAAGGGAGTGTTAAAAAAAATTACCACGTTCCTCAAGAGGGTTTAGAAATTCCCACGTTAATCGGAAAAAAGAGAAGAATATACACCGTAGAATTTATGAAGATCTAACAGTTTATAATAACTCAGAGAGTCCATATCAAATCCTATTAATAAATAACTATTTTCGGAATAAAAATTTGACCAAAGAGTCCAAGTTCAATATGATTAGTAAATAACTAAAATCAGGGAATTAAAACTAAGGAGATTAGGAGTTGACGAAAAGAGTCCATGTCAAATATGATTAGTAAATAGTTAAATTCGGAGTTAAAAATATGGAAATTAGGAGTTGATGAAAGAGTCCATGTCAAGTATGATTAGTAAATTGTTAATTCCGGAATTAATAAAAAATAAGGAAACTAGCACTTGACGAAAGAGTACATGCCGAATATAATTAGTAAATAGTTAAATTTAGAATTTAAAATAAAATAAAATTAGTTGTTGACAAAAGAATCCATATCCTATCAAATATAATTAACAACAACTAAATTTAGAATTAGACAAATACGAAAATAGTAGTTGATGTGTATACGAATTAAGAAGCAAAATAGCTAAATAAAGAGTATATGCCGAATGCAAATAATAAAAAACTAAATTTGAAGTAAACAAATAATAAATATTTTGTGTCAAATATTATTGATAAAATATCTAAATCTATAATTAAAAAAATAAGAAGATTAGTAATTAATTTTTACAGGAATCTTTAAGCAACATAGGTAAACAAAAAGTATGCATTAAATTCTAATAGAAAATAATGAAAATGTATTTTCATTTTATATTCAGATTGGGAAGCAAATTACATATGTAAATAGCCCATGTAAAATAAAATAATTGAAGCTAATTTAGAAAAATGGCATAAAAGTGCCACACTAATAAGAAATGATATAAAATATTGATTTATATGATAATCTAATGGTTAGATTAATATAGTTGAATTGGGAACTAAAGTAATAGGAAATGGTAGTATTCTATATGAATTTTGAAGGCAATAGAAGAAGAAATAAAAATTCCACGCACATAAAAAATAAATGATTAACTCACAAGGAAAATACTGAAATATGGTATGTTAGTTTCCAATGATATGTGGAAACAAATTACTTAAATAAAGAGCCCACGTACCTAAACTTTTTCATGATAACCATTTGTTTTCGTAATACTACCACTACTGGTGCACCTTCCTTGGTTGCTTTTATAGCCGATTAACAATTATCTGTATTACATATGTGTACATATCACTTAAGCAGTTGCGTGATACTGCAGATGTGTACATATCACTTAAGCAGTTGCGTCGTACTGCAGAGTACATCAGCTACGTCATGGTAATTGCCACCTTTTTACCTTGAAATTTACTACTGTGTTACTTTGGAAAACAATTGAAAAATGCATGCTTCTACTTCCGGTCTAGCTATGAATAAATATGAAGATTAGATATTATAGATAAATCTTCAGGGATCAATAGCTAAGTTGTGCTCGACCATGGCATTCATCAAACCTTGACGTCCCTTTGTCACATTGTCAACATATCAAAACATGAGTGCCACTGATGATGGCACAAGGGACAGCAGCAGTCTAAAGCTTTGCTTAGCATTATTCCAAACTAAAAGGTGATTAAGGAGCATGACGATAACCATGAAGAAAAGCATTGGAGTGTCCATGGAGAAGCACAACTTAATGACAATAGCTTACAAGAACAACTATGATCAATAGAAAGGGGAGGAAAAAGATCAACATGGGTGTTGACAACTGCGGAGAAAAATAGTAGGTTGGCCATGAAAAAGTGTGGCCACATAGCAGCATACAGAGAACAAATGCACAATCAATAATTTTGATCTAGAAAGTGACAAGAGTTTCAAGACTTGGAAAGTGAAACAATAACTAGCATACAAAGATTAGGAGCACAACAATAATATAGCGATAGTACAATTATGTCATAACCATGATATGATCCTAGCCCAATCACAAGGTTGATGTCACCGGTGATCAACTCCGGTGATAAGGAGAAGTAGAAAGATGGTGATGCCTTGCTATGTAGCATTGTGATTAGCAAATGTCCGATATCTACAAAAATTAAGGAGAGATCGAATGATAGATGATGCAATCACGCATGGAACATTGATGTAATCTGGCAACATGGAAGTCGATGTTTGGCATGCATACAGAAAGTGTTCGTAAAGAGGAAACCACATGCACTGTGAAGCATCAACGATGCATCTCGATGATCGCAACATAGCAGGGTAAATCTCCTTGGGAGTAGAAGCACTATACCTTGCCAGCTCCGAACAATGAATTTGTAGACCCCATTCATGACACGTGTTGGGAAAAAGGTGCAGCAGTCTTAAGGCAATATGGGAGTATGTATGCAGTGGGCTTTAGCAACCTAAATTGGAGAATAAAGAAAATAAATGTGATTATTGGTATTGATTGAGCCAATCATCTAGATCTTTTTCTAAAAATCCTAGAAAAATAAGTTTTCATGCACTATAACTAAAACTCTCAAGGAAAAAGTGTGCATCACCGGTAAAAAAATTAAATTCATGGAAATAGTGTTCCATGTAAGATAAACATGAGGTGTCAGGAAAATAAAAAAAATTGTTTCTATGTAAGAAATTTTCTTTTCTCTTGAACAAAAACTACTGCACACAATATGACTGACCTCAATTTGATCCATTTGAAAAAAATTACAATGGCACCATTTGAAAAATTATTTGCATATAGTTTTAAAGTAAAACTACAACATAAATATTGGTAAAAAAACTAGATACCCACGCTATTTGCGCACGACACCTTGTTATACAATACTTGCACTGTGAATTTCTTTGTTCCGCATGACGGGCATCCCTAATTAACAGGGCGCGCGCCTCGGGAGGGCTAGCAACGCTCGAATCCTGACTGCCCCTCCGCTCCCTTCGAACTTTCCATTTTGGGAAAGTTTTAATTCCCACGAATATTCCATTTTTAGACTATCGTAACTTATACGCATAACTCTGACATATAACTATAACTCCGACATATAACTTATTACTTACGAGATGATTGTTTAGCATAACTTTGATGACATGCACAACTTATGCGCATAACTTCAAATTTCTCAAAGACAACTCTATTTTTTTATTTTTAGATAGTTATACATACAAATTATATGTATAACTTTTTTTTGACAACCTCTCACGTGTTAATTTTGTAGCACAATTTTCATGACTTATACAACTTAAGCCCATAATTTTTACCACATCTTATATGAGAACGTTATTAGACAATATATACATATAACTTATATATATAAATAATATCCACATGCGTACAAAATCTTATGAAAAAATGATTGAATGGAAAAAACAGAAAATGGGAAAGAATAGAAAAAGTGAAACGTGCAACGAAATGCTGCATGCGCGGCTGTGCGGAGCGCCGATCCTAGCTCGAACGCGGCTCCCGCGGGTGAACCCGTCGCGCGCTAGCAGCGCTTGCAACGAGCGCGTGCAGTTTTAGCTTCGTGATGCTTTTCCTACTCCTTTAGGTACATCACTAAACTATATTTTAGTTCAATTTGCTCCCTAAACTATACTATTTAATTTAACCTACCCTATAATGCAATTTGTTCTTTTTATTTCTCCATATACAAGTTGAATTTTAATTTGAGACTCTGTAGGGTGGTAGTGAACATCATAATATATATTAAAAATATATTTTATGAATTTTCCATCTTTATTTTCTATATAATTTTGTATCTCAAGAACAATTTTATTATTAAATATCCTACCCTATCAAAATAATGATAAAAAATTTATGATATATTTTTCTAACATGCCTTTTGATATCTTCTATCATCTTGCAAAATTTAAACTTAAGATTCCACTTGTACATAGAGAATGTGTTAAGGGGTAAATTAAACCAAATGATATAGTTTAGGCGGTGAAGTGAGAAAAAATATTTTAACGGTTATCCAGACTTTGGTTATCCAGACTTTGGTTATACTTGAAGAGAGTAATTTGGACTTATTTCTTATCCAAAATTTCTTATCCAAAGCTTTATTCGTATCCCCATACACAAGGAATAATATCACGTGGAGTAGCACCCATCGGGATGGTGATGGGCAGGGCCGGATCATAGAACCCTCGAGCGAACTTGATATTATGAGCCCTTTAGGTTAAATATTTTTTTCATTTGCAATATGATAAAGGAGATAATAATACTAACATTAGATATTTAATCCTTGAAGAGCACCCCGTGGAGCCATCCCGCCGTTAGGCGTAAGTGGCCGGTAGCCCAAGCCTTGGGAGCGACGAGGGGGGCACGCAACAGAGATGTTCTGCAGCCAAAAAAACCACGATTTGAGGATTAAGTCATTCAATTAATTATGTTCCTGCCTATTGGCCTTCCGACTCCCGTCTCCTCAATTGCCATGGTGGCCTCCCGTCTCCTCAATTGCCATGGCGGCCTCCCGTCTCCTCGACTTCGTCGCACGCAGCCGCGTAGGACTGCAGGCGTGGGAGGCTTTTTGCACGTACTATATGTTGGGCCCCCCTCTGCCATGGGCCCCCGGCCGTCGCCTCGGCTGCATGGCCCTAGAGCCGGCCCTGGTGATGGGAGAATGGCGAGTCTTGCTTGATCGCGCGCGCGAGCGAAGGCGTGGGAGCCTGTCAGCGTTCCGCCGGGTGTTGCGTCGAGGGAGAGCGCGTGGGCGGGGCCGGAGCCGGGTGGCCCGGATCCGTCGGCGCGTATGGCGCCGCGGCAGGTAGGGTACGATGGGGTCCGCCAGTTATGACGCCATTTCAGCCCATGGCGTCGCCACTGCCGGCCGGGCCCGGCAGCTCTTGAGTCGTCGACTGATTCGTGGGGTGGGCTCGATGGAGTTCCACGGCCCACTGGGCTGGGTTGACAACGCTCGCGGTGGCCTGCTTGCTACTTCCCTGTTTCTTCCTGCACGCACTCTGCTCGTTACAGCCCAGCCCCACGTACGCTGCAGCAGCAGTACGGAACATAAAGAAAGGAAAAAAAAACAGAGAGAGATCGCCAATGTGGCAGCTCAGGACGCGTGGCAGCCAGCAATCCTGGGCTCCTGGCGTCATGCAGACTGCCGGCTTCCTTCGCTGCCAGCAGCAACCGACCGAAGAATAATCACTCGTCGTGAATCAGCAGACGGTGAGCATGTTCGACCACGTTCGACGGCCCACCTGTCCGCCCCGCGTCTCATCCGCTCGCTACGTGTCGGCGCTCCCCGACCGCATGCGGCCAGCGCGAGGGCATGCCATGCGCCGATGCCGGGTGCTGGTGTTGGTTCGAGTTCGAGATCCCAGAATCCAGATCGAGGGAATACTTTCTCCTTTTACGCTCAGAGAAGAAAGCGAGTCAGAAAGAAGAATGCTCAGAAGAGAAATAAAGGGGGTGTTTGTTTCTTTAGTCCCTCCTAAAATTTCTATCATTCGATGCTTAGATACTAATTAGGAGTATTAAATATAGACTAATTAAAAAACCAATTGCACAGATGGAGACTAATTTGCGAGATGAATCTATTAAGCCTAATTAGTTCATGATTTAACAATGTGATGCTACAGTAAATATGTGCAGATGTGCTAATGATGGATTAATTAGGCTTAATTGATTCGTCTCGTGAATTAGCCTCTGTAATTAGTTTTATAATTAGCTTATATTTAGTCCTTCTAATTAGTTTCGAATATTCGATGTGACATGAATTTAGAGATCAAACACCCCTACGTGTGCAAGGAAATGAGGACGCATGGCGGCTTGGGCTTGGAAACAAGCCACGAGTACAGTGCTTTTCACCGTCGTGGTGGCGCGGCAAAGAGTCTTGTGCTGGTGGGTCGCCAGATGGAAGGAAAACCACATGCAGGAAATTGTGATTTCGTTTCTAGCCCGCTAGCCGTGAGCCGAGTGATTTTGTCTCCAAAGTTCTACACTTGTACTGGAGGTCTGGAGCGCTACAATCTTTTTTAATCACTAGGACGGAGATGATATTCCATCCAGTGACATATGTTAAGGTTATTTTTATTCGGAGCTAAAGTTGCTTTAGTCCCAGGTTAAATTTCCACCGCCGACGGCCACTTCCGATGGACTAAAGAGCCCTCTTTATCCCGGTTGTAACGGTTAGAAGCATCGAGAAAATCTGGTGGGGCATTTAGTCCCGGTTGGTAACACCAACCGGGATCTGGGACTAGTAGTTCCAACCGGGACTAGATTGCGGGAGCGATGATGACCAAAACACCCCTCCTCAATCATCGTCTGCAGCGTTGGGACTAAAGTTTGGTGCGAGCAAGGAACCACTTGCAGCACCTCTCAAGAAGTTGCGACCACCGCCTTCCAAGTCAAAGGTAGCCAAAGGTGAAAGAACCGAGAAAGAAAACAAAGAAGTCTGAACAAGCTAGCAGGCGATATGACTCCTGAGAAATTGGAGGAGGCATCTCAAGTACAAGTGAGGGAGCTCTTCCAAGCATGCGCTGACAAAGAAAAGCGAAGATGATAGAGCCAAAACCAGTAGATCCAGCCAAATTAAGTTTTTTATTGGCATGCAAAAAAATGTTATGAGAAACTACTATCGAACTACGATCGCTCGTTACTTAAAGCCTTGGCAGAAGAAAAATCGAGGAGAGTCGTCATCTGATCATACTGTCCCCCAGCTCAGGTAGTAAGATCAGCTAGGAGATAAAGACGCTCAAGCTATAGCAGCTTTGTCTTTAGAACAACAAATTGATGTCATTTAGTTTATGGAAGAGACAAGTCTCTCGCTTGCTGAAGTTCTAGGGCAAGCCGAGCCGCCACCTCCAGAAAAGACTGTACCTAAATGGCTTTTTGAGTTAGGCAAGCCTCTAGTCAGACCTGAATTGGTACGGAAGCTCACAACTAAGATGTACGAATTCCATCAGTAGTACATGGAGCAGTTGACCAATGAAAGGACCATGTTCGCTCTTCTTGTTAAGCCGATTGATTTTTTCAGCGAAGGTGAGAAACTGCTGTGGTTGAAATTTAAAGATATTTATGAAGTGTACCATTAAGATGCCTTTGATGTCTCTGTTATCAGTGCATGGGTTCTGTAAGTGTGTATTTATTAGATGTTAATTTTGGCCTAGCTCATTATTGTGTGTCGTCCCACTAACTTTGTCTTTCATTTTAGGGTGGATGCAAAATCAGAGATACCGTCGAGAATCTTACTTCAACGTTGGCTTCATGGATCTAGTGCTTGTTAACCAAGGGCAGATACGGGATCAACCAAAGCCTATAATGGACGCAATATACAAATTTTTGGAGCAACAGAATTACAAGCAATACATACAGACCTTACAACTTTAAGTAAGTATAGGTATCGTCTATTTTCGTTTTTCTTTCCTTACCTAATTAATGTTAGATAGTTCTAATATGATAATTTATATACGTAGTTTCCACTGGATTCTCCTTATAATTATGATTGATAAAATCAATTTATTATGTTTGATTCGTTGAGGAAACCAAAGAACGAGTACCAACACATTCAATATATGCTGAACTTGTAATAATTCAGGATCTTTATCTCTATGCAAAAGTTTGTTTACTAAATTTTCACCTAACACTGTATCATTCATTATTTTAATTCGTAGAGTATGGAAACGATTCTGTAAGGCTCATCATGGTGATTTTAAAGAAAAACTTACATTCGGTGTAATTTTTTCGGTATGTATGAAGTTTGTATATTTTGTACATCCTATAACATGAATATTTCATAACTTGTTTTTTCCACTAAAGTGCTTGAGATAGAAACAGGTGAATAATTTATGTGGGTACTACATCTGTGAGCACAAACACCATTTCGTGAGGGACAAGGTGCTATTGGACGATATAAAAGTACGTAAAATAAACCTATTAATTATTAATTATTTTCTAACTCCTTTTATTTAATTGTTGGTGTAACATTCACATATTTCCAAATTACAGATGTGTGGATTCGAAGAACTCTTGGAGAAGGAAAGGCTTTTGGCAACCCTAGAAGCACTCATAGTATTTGGTGGACGAGGTGATAAATCCCAAAAGAGAATTTTATTACGATGGGCATTCAAGAGCCGAACCGAGCAACACTACGACGGGAGGGTCCTAAGAATTAAGAGGAAGAATTATTGTATATATACTAATTGTATTAATACTAGTTTGATGTGTATAATATACTAAGAATTGTATATATAGTAGTTATAATTAATATTATGCCTATACTATCGTGAAATATATAAATGACATGCATACAATATGAGCGTATATGTGTAAGTAGTGTACGCTGAGGATGTATATGTGTAGGTGTGTGTGTGTGTGTGTGTGTGTGTGTATATATATATATATATATATAAGTGAAGCAACAATTATCATTAACATGGAAAAAAATTCATGGTAAAAAGAAAAAAGTCTTCATGCGCCTGCATGGTGGCCCCTTAGTCCCGGTTGGTATTACCAACGGGGACTAAAGGTTATCTTTAATCCCGAATATTTTACCTGGGACTAAACGAAGGACCTTTAGTCCAGAGTGACTAGTCCTAGTTACATTTTCGAGATATATGCATCTTACCGACTGGGATTACGTGTAGTTTTTCCACCAGTGAATGGAAATGGATTTTGTACCATTATGTTCCCCATTTAAAATTATAAAGTAGTTCTAAGTTAAACTTACTTTGGTCAATTTTTTGAAAATAATTTAATATCTAGATGGCAAATGAAAAATATGTCATACCATGTATCTAATGAAAGTAGTGTAACGTTATACAAACTTATGTAGTTTTTTAAAAAAATTAGAGAAGTTTGATTTAAAACAAAATAGAAAGATGTAAATTTGAAACGATGAAGTAGTTCGTGCACGAACATTTGCGAAACCAATATTTTATTTTTTCCCCTCCTACAGGAGTAACGTATGGTCAAATTTTAGGGAAAATCTTGAACAGCATTGGCACGTCGTGTTGTACAAGCCTATCGGGAGTGTGGTAGTTCGCATTGAGTTCCTTTTAATTTGGCTATTGTGAATATTGATGAATTTCGAATGACTTTCTGAGTTTATCGTATCTCTATGAATATAGATACTAAATCAATTCGGAATTGAGTTGAATTTTAAAAAGTGGCTAGAGGGCTTCTGGAGGAATAGAAGCTGACGCAACCAACGCGCCGCCCCTGGATTAGCAAGATTTGGCCTGGCAACTGGGATCTCGTCACGAGGCGAGAACCAGCCATGGCCTCCGCTCCCTAGAGCTCGCTCCTCCTCTTGCCAGCGTCGCGGTTGGTCTACTCCTCCACTGATACGAAGCATGGATAGCGTGTCTAACGGCCCCGTCGAGTCGTCCGCGGAGTCCCCAGCGCCGGCGGTGGAGGCTGTTGCCAAGAGCTCTCCCGCGGCGGCCGCCACCAAGGGCCGCGGGCTGCGTCGCTGGCGGCGTATCCGGCGGGAACATGAGCAGCAGAGGGAGGGCTACGCCGCCGCCACCGCTGCCGCCGTCGGTGGTGGCGGCGCCGGGGATGAGGACTCCGCGCAGCTCCACAAGCGTCGGCTCCCGGTCGCTGCCGGCGCGCCGAAGGGGAAGCACGAGCCGCCGCCGGCCGTCGAGGCGGAGAGCTCCACCGCCTCGGTCGAGTCCCGCCTCGTCCCGCCGGCGAAGCTGGACCCGGGCCTCGGCCTCCTCATCGCACCCGCCGGGTTCTCGGTCGGCGCGGGCGGCGCCGAGTCCGACAACAGCGAGGGCCGGAGCAGCAGATCCTCCACCGCCGCGAGCGCGCCGCGCGTGCTCCCGCGCCACGAGCACGCCTTGCTCTTCCAGCGCGAGCGGGACAGGGTGTCGCGCCCCCGCGTCCCCGGCGGCGCCTCTCTGCACGGCAGGAACCCGCGCGCGGCGCGCTCGCGCGCCGACAGGCCGAGGGTTGCTTACAGCGCCGCCGTCTCCGCCGAGGCTGATAACTCGCGGTCCAGCGTCGAGTCTGACCTCCGCAGCTCGAACGCCTTGAAGGCCCGGCAATTGGGTGGGGGCCTCAATGGTGTTCATAAGGTTTTCTCTGATTACTGTGATCACAGTGATGAGGAGCAACCAAGCGAGGAGGTTCGATCGACTGGTTACTGCAAAGAGAATGGCAGTAGTGTGGTAGGTAGATCCATCCAGATAAGTGCTGATCCTGGGGATGGTGTCGAAGATACATCCGAGGAGGTGAGTGTAGGGAAGGGGCAGAATGGAAGGATGCATTTTGGTGCTGATTATTACAATGAATCAACTTTGTCACTTCTTCAGAGAACACAGGAAGCACTTGAGAATGGTATGGTCAAATTGTCAGTTTATTTCCATGCACCACCTGATCGCATAAATGTAACAATTTATTCAGAAGCTTATGATTCTTCCCCAATCCTTGCTATTCAATCTCAACTTTGTATGAAATGTCTGTCTAATCACAATTATTTGTCAGATACAGTTTTGTCTGGCTGCATCTGTTAGGATTTGAAGTCCACATTGCCAATATTTCTTTATGCTTCAGAGTTATAATTCAGGATTTGGCTGCTACTTAGCAACTCGGAAAGAAATTAACTCTGGCTGCACTATGTACTGGTCAATTGTCTGAGGGTTGTTTATATAAATGGCTGAACTATATGCTGCACGGAAAAAAGTTGCATACTAAATGTCCAATGAATCTATTCATCTGTTGCCTGCAAGTGATTTTATCCATTCAACTAGCATTTAGTATCTATCTGACAATTAGCATAATGTTAGTTGATTATTATCTCAATCCTCTGACTGAAGAAGTCTATGTCTATCATTATGTTCAGCACGAACAATTTATTGGTTAGAAAAATGCCAAGCGCTTCTCCATATTCCCAGATTCAACGGGGGGAATGGATTCCTAGGGGAGTGAAGGAACACTAAATCGAATAGACATATTGGCAAGGAACTATTGCTCCTTTCTGTAAGTAGAATTATGTCGCCTTATTCTAGAAGCATATCCTAACGCACTTCAGAGGTTTGTCCTGATATGTTTTCCCCCCCTAGACAAGTTCCTTTTCGTTTCATTTGTTAAAGCAGCATGGTTACATTTCATATATAGTGGATTGAAATATTATCACCTTCTATATAATGCTCTATCTAATATAGTCATTTCTCCTATGCATGTTGCAGAGATAGAAAAAATCATGGCAATTGGAAAAGAAGCAACTGATGATTTTGATGTCCATGATGATGAGTGGAGTGGGTCAGACCATCTCGAGGAACCTATTGAAGAAGTAAATGAAAGGATAAAACGTCTTGAGTTTAGATTGGGGGAGGCATCAGCACTGATCAAGGAGAAGGCTTCAAGAATACATGAACTCGAAGCAACCTCAATTGAGAATACCAACCTGCTATTGTTGCAATCTGAACTAGATCAACTGTACCAGGAGAAGATGGACGCAGAGATTCGGTGCACCATCCAGACAAGAGCTTATCAAGCCTCAGTAACTTTGCCCGAGGATCAAATGGCTCTATACGAAGCGCAAAAGTCTCTATCTGAAGACTACAAGCAGCTCGCACTTAAACTCCGACACACCGAAAACAGAGCAACGGTGTTAGAGGAGATGGCAGAGAAGCTACAGGTGCAGTGCAAAGAGCTGTCCAATAGTTCTGAAGTCCTGCAGCTGCAATCTAGGGCCAGTAGGGTTTCGCTGTTTTGTTTCGTTCAGTTTATACTGCTGTGTATTGCTATAGGAACATACCTTATGCGGCTTTCTCCCTCCCCTAGCGAGGTTGTACCTACCTGAGATTATAGAAGAGTACGTCTGGAATCCCTTTGTGTAAACATGCTTGCAAAGTTCTCTTGTAATTTACCGTTTAAGGCGTGAGTTAGCCTCATAAAACCTTTCTGTAACATCAATATTATCTTCGTTCATTGTACATTTTTGTCGCTTCTCTGTCAAAGTTTTCTGCTCAACCGGCATACATTTCAAATCTGCTGATGCCTGGTAATTGTCACTTAACCTGTAAGATTAGCCGCTGGTTTTGACTCTTTCGTCAAGAGACTACGAACAGAATCTGACGCCAAAACAAGCTAGAAGTGGTGACAACCTGTGTGAAACTGTTGATCAAGTAGCACTTATGTGATTATGTACAACAACGTTATAGTTACAGCTGCAGCCGCACAAATCTCCAAAAAGATGGCTCGCTGAATATCTACAACTTGCTCAGCAAAAGAAAGCTAGCTCGCTGGGTATCTACAGCTTGTTCAGCAAAAGTAGACGCACTGCGCTTCAGTTTCTTCAGAGCAACATCTACAAACATATACAATAGTTTCTACAACCTGTGATCTGGATCTCACTGGTCTCTGCCTGTCAACTTCACAGTACTGAATCAAGGTACGAGTAGAACCGTCGCCGATTGAACTGGAGGAGGCTGCTGTTTGCGCGATCATGCACGCCGACAAAGAGAGATTCGGTATCAGGACTGAACGATATGCCTGCAATCTCACCAAAGAAATCCACTTCCTGTTTCCTGCTGTATCCACTCTCGACATCGAAGATGTGGATGAAATCCGCAGGTTCTGCCATCGCCATGAACTTCCCATCGGATGTGTAGCGAATTGACCTGATGGCTCCGATATTACCACCCAATACAGCAACTGATTTGGAGAGATTCCTAATGTCCCATACCCTGCATGTCTTGTCTTGGTTTCCAGTGGCGAATGTACGGCCATCTGGGTTCCATGATGATGCGAAGGAGAAATCCAAATGGCCACGGAGATCATGAACCGCCTGTGGAAAAACAAACAGACATAAGCTTGCATGAATTATGCATCCTACATTTGAAGTCAGTGACTGCACATTGTATTCTTCTTACTTTTCCTGAATTGGCATCAACCAGAAGTCCATCAGGACTGTCCCCCACCATCACAGCAAGTTTGCCATCAGGGCTCAGTGATGTATGCTGCAGGAAATTAAACAGGGGGCAAAACAAGATCAGTAATACTCGTTTTCCAACCCCATGGAAGAGGTAAGACACTCTTTGAAAAAAGAGAGTATTGACTTGAAGAACAAAATTTGACCAGGAAAATAAAAATCCAACAAATGCTCAACACTAAAAATAGACAATTAAAGAACTGGCTGAAGACTTTACATTCACGGGCCAAGCAAATCTGAAGTTATTGCATATTTGAAACTTTTCCATGTCAAAGTCTCTAACTCCACAATCATTGTTTGAGGCCAAGAAATGTAGAGAACCACTGAAAAGAAAAAGGCAAGAAACATGATTAGGTTGACATTCACAGTTATTAATTCCTTGGAATCAAAATAATGCTTTGCCAGTAGAAAAGAAAGTACCTAGGTTTCTCATATATCTCCAAAGAATTAGTAATGCCATTGTCATCATGTGTTGACTTACAACAATAACTTATTCCTTGACGATCCAAAAACTGCATTCCCCAAGGAAACGAATAGACATCAGACCCTAGTTACACTTACAATTGCTTGTGGAAATTAGAAACGGGAAGGAGTTTGAGGGAGGAAAAGGATTACCTTGCATATTATTTCGCCATGAAATCCACCAGTAACTAGCAAGTTATTTTTAACTGCCAAAGCACTGACTTGAGTTCGAGAAAATCCCTCAGAGAAATTTCCATGGTGCTTCTGAAGTCAAATCACAAAGAACATAAGGTTGTAGTACCACTCACCAAATATACAACCGCCTGAATATAAATGACAAGCTGAAATAAACGTCTGGAAGTTAAGCCCTGTACCTCACATGGTGCGACATGCCCTTGAAGATCAATGATTTCTTGCTTCTCACGAGTCAATGCTGACCAATGAAGCACAGAATAGTATGACATAAGGTACACATCATGCCTTGTCGTTGCCCATACTAAATTTCTCAACTGCAAGACAGCAATGGAGCAAAGCTTAACAAAAAGAACTTTAGCAGGCAATTAATACCATTAGAGCACCTGTCGGTCAGATGTTCAGTGTAACTCTATGTACAGAGATACAAGGCCCCTACATTGAATTTGCCTTAAAAAGTAGTACAACTGACGTCCAATAGGAAACAGAAATCTGGATTGACTATTGAAAATGGTTTTGGAAAAATGGTCGTTCTGGTGTTAGGACACCAATGCAGTTTAACTGACCAACCTCGCTTTGCCCAAGTAAATATTGAGGGGGATCGAAAAGGCTAAACTCTTGGTACTACTACTGAATGTTTGTATTTTCCTAGTTACTACTTACTACTATTCATCAAGATAAGTAGCCTCCTTTTTCTTAGTGGACATGCGAACATGTGCTGTAATTAACAAACTTCTACAGTAATTCAGCGCATGGTCAACAAACATTCAAGAAAAAAAAAAGGCAGATATATACTATTATCTCAATCACTAACTATCTAGTCTAATTACCTTCAAGCATAGCATGAGACATTTGGAATGATGAACACTTAAAATCATAGCTCACCTGGAAATGAAGAATGGTCGATTTTACTGATCTCGTGTTATGCTGAAACTCATAGTAGAGTTGACCTTTCTTTGCAGGTGTGCAATCCTGTAGCAATATCACCAGTTAAAAATTACTCAATCTAAAAAAATTACTCAACCAGCTAATCTGAATGTGTAAATATGCCATGCCTTCTCTGCAGTCCTTCCTGAATTAGGTATGTTCTCAAAGTTGGCATACTGCTGCAACCTTGCCTGCCTGTGCCTGTCTCTTGTAGTGTTCATCGTCTCCCAAGAGATCCCTTGTATATCCTTCCCTTTCTTCACATCCATAGCCGTCGTGTCTTCTGTCTCCTTACAAGTCTAAAGACGCAAAATTGCCCGTGTTAGACTGAAATGGATGCTCCAAACTGCATTCCCAAAATCTAGAAACAGAGCTAATTTAGGCACTAAGTTAAACTCCCAAAAATCCCGAAAACAGTTAGAACTAGATAAGTGTTTATCAGCAAAACTAACTTCACATAAAATTTCTGTGTAAAATCAAGGCATAGGCACGCATACGTAAACTGAGCAAAGAAATAAACGGCATAAAAAGCCAAAGCAAGAGGACTCGAGAGCGAAATCTCATACCTCAACTTCTCAAGCCAAAGCAAGAGGATTTGAGAGCGAAATCTCATATCTCAAGAACTGAGCAGAGGGTGGTCACACTTACAGGTTGGTCCGAGTCGTCGTCCTCGTAGTCGGATTCGGCCATCTGGACGGCGTGGTGGTCTTCGTTCTCTTCCGGATAAACTCCGGTGAGCTCGCCGTCGTACAGAGACATGGCCGACAAGAACACCACCGAAAGAAAAGGTAAATTTGAGCCGAACAGGACCAAATTTGGCTTGAGAACTTGGAGTTTGGGCTGCGAGAACAATCCCCTTGAGATTCAGTGCCTGGGGGAGGGACAGGGGCTGGATTGGTGGCGAGCGGTTGTGAGGCTTCTGGAGGCTGGAGCAAGCGAAGCTGAAAGGGAAGTGAGTCCCGGGAACTGGAAGTAAGGTGCACCTAAAAAGGGGAGATCGCGGTTATAGCACTCTAGCCCCTCTAAAAGCATGTATTTCTGTGATGTCTGATATTGCCCTATTTCTGTAGATGATAATATAATTTTTCCTTAAAAACCAAAAAAAAAATACAGAGGTGAGGTGAGGTGACAATACGATGTGAATCTATATTAAAATTGCAAGATAACGTAGCCTGTTTTATCAAAGCTTCGCATCCTCAATATTTTTTCTACCTCTCTAGTTTATTAGGAAAATTACATTAACATATGTTCTAACTATTGAGATATTGAGTAGCATCTAGCTGGAGTTCCAGCTAGCAGTTGAAGACGCAAATACAAGTACATATCATCTTGCTACCTTCACGAACACTCTACAACAACAAACGTTGACATGAATAAAAAAAAAGTTATAGCTGAAAACTCTAACCTGTTCTTACTCCAAAGTCAAACTACATAGCAGCAAGCCACTCCTACATCAATGTATATTCTCAAGTCAAATACACAGAATTTTTCCCCCCCCAAAAAGCCACAAGTGAAAGAAAGGATTTATCACTTGATGAGAAACTGCAGGCTGGCCACCAGGGACCTCTTCGCATAGACAGATGCGCAGGGTCCCAAAAAAACCTGCCACGTTTGACCCTCGCGGATGCTTATCCAGATATCCAATCCACCCATCGCAACGGACAAGCAGGCGAACAGGGGGTGTCGATCCGGCTGCGCGGCCGGCCGGCCGGCCGGCGGCCCCATGATTCCTGCCTGCCAGGTAGCTGTGGATGCCGCCGCCCGCGCCCCCGGAATTCGTCGCTCCCTTGTTTCCTTTTCCTTTTTTTTTTCGGTCGGTCTTCTTCTCACTCACTTCTCCCCTCTCTCTCTAACAATAATGGTCATCACGTCATCATAGAAAAAGAACAATATTTCTTTCAAAAAAAGAAGAAGGACAATAATGGTCGGTTCCTTGTGTGGAGATGTCACCGCGACTTGATTTGTTTAACAGGCGAGATGCCATCGCCGCACACCCCATGTGCACCTGACCTTACATTATTCCGAGGATGGTTACCGCCTCAACACGTAAACATTCATCCAGTACGCAGCATGTGCTGCTCCCTGTCCCGATTTCGGGCAACCACGGAAGATTCCAGAAATTTTACATCTCCAAAACGAAATCTACTCTTGAATTCTGTTCTGGATTCAATTTCAGAAAAAAAAAACTGTTTTGGATCTCTGCTCACAGAAGTAGCCGTCCTGGAAGCACCTGGAACGATGGGCGGCCAATCTTGACCTGGTACCGTGGATAGAAGTGGAGAGAGCGAGGGACATTTCCAGAAGGCTCTGGGTTTTCAGGCAGATGTGGTGACGAAGCACTGGGACACGTGACTGGAACGTGTTTGCCAGTTTGAGAGAGCCAAGCCTGGTGGTCTGAAAAAAAACTTGTGGTGAATGGAAGGCTTTCTCGTGATTTTCCGTTTCAAATTATAAGCTTTGAGAGTTAAATCATTTTATATTTGATCAAAATTATAGAGAAGATCACAAAGTTTATAGTACCAAATAGATATACTATGAAAATATATTTAATCATAATGAAAAAAATAATGGTACCTACTCCGTATTTGGTATCGTGTACTTTATTGTATAAATTTGATTAAACTTGACATCTTTTACTTAAAAAAATTGAAATAACACGGAGGGATTACTAGGATTTCTTTTCATTTGAAAAAACACACACGTGTTTACTGCAGAACACTCGATTGCAAGGGGTTGTGGACTTGTGGCCATAGCCTTGTCAATTGTCATGTGCGATGCAGAAGAAGACTGCCGAAAAAGAAGCTATCTATTTTTTTTTAAAAAAAAAGGAAGAAGAAGCTTTCCAGGAGACGTCCGCGTGATGGGGATGCATATGAGGCTGACGTGTGAACGGCGCCATTAGCATCGCGCTCGGAGGTTGGAATGGACGGCCATGGCGATCGCACGTAGCTCCGGAGCTAGCATCACCGAGACGGTTCGGACTTACGACAATCGATCGACGTCATCGAACGGTATTTACATGAAGAAGAAGAAAAGGGGCACGCTCCCTCGGCTGCAGCTTGCAGCACGCAGTTCCCTCTAAAAACAACTACGCAATTCTTACCCGCATGCTGCTGTTGGTTTTGTGTCGCAGCCAGCTGAGATCCTTGTCCATGAACAAGGGTTGAGAAGTTAGAACCTTCGATTCTCCGTACGCGAAGCTGACCGGATGCGATGGTGTCGTCAGACGGACACGAGTGAGTGACTCTGACTAACTCCGTCGCACTGCGAAAAGATGCATGCGGTCGAGAAAAATCTGCAGCTTCGGGACGTTGGAGCGGCGACTTTTCTTTCCTTTTGCTTAACGCGGGGATCGGTCGGACTAATTGATCCGGACGTCCCGACCGCCCGCTGTCGGTGATGCAACGCTTTCAGTCACTACTACAGTGCAGCCTGGCAAAGGTATTGTAACGGCGACAAGCCGACAATGACGAGCAAGAACAGGGTGGAAAATCGTATACTTATCAGTCAACTTATCAGCTACCGAATAGTATTTTTCTCTCATAATAAATCAGCTGTTTCAACTTTTCAGCCGGCTTATAAGTCCAACCTTTAGGACTGTTCCATTTCATATTTAGGACTGCTCCGCTCTAAGTTTTCTAGCTCCGCTCCGAATTTATCTTACCAAACACCTCCAGCTCCACTAGTACCCACTTCGGAAAAAATGTGAATCTAGAGGCTAACTTCAATGTTTTTCTGAAACTCCTCAAAGGGTGCTCCCAAAAAACTAGTTTCGTACTTTCTTTTGGAATTGGGTCGAAATTACCCCCCAATGTCACTGTTTACACATACCGCTTCGAGGAAAAAAAGAGCGCCCCCCTCCCCCGCGACGCCTCCTGTTCCGCCCCTGCCACCCACTCCCTCCCAATGTACGAAATAGCGGGCTATAGCGGTTGATGCTAGCTGCCGCTACAACAACGTTGTACTAATTAGTGGGCTATAGCAGTTGAGCACAGCTCTACGTTAAATCCCATAGCCCGCTATTTTGTACATTGCTCCCTCCCTATCGTGACTCCTCTGCTTCCAGCGCCGCCGCCATCTCCCCTTCCTCCAGTGTCCAAAAATAGACGGTATGGATGCTGAGGATGATCCTCAGCTCCCCAAGCATAGCATACCGGTGAGTACTCATCCGGCCGGATTGATTCTAACCTAAGCCCACGCCGCCTAAATAATTCTCGCCGCCAATGCCGCCCGTGCTGCAACCTTCGCCATCCGGACTCCATTCCACCCGCCGGCGCCCATGGGCGGTCGCGGCCTGGCCATGTGGGGACCGTCTCTCAGACATCCACACTTAAGCAATACAATGCCATGCCCTGGATCAGTATCTGGCACCAGCGTATATCGGAATATTCAGAGTAAGAAGCAGGGAAAAATAGAGGGAGTTATGGCGGTGTATCATCACCTTTAAAGAAAGTAAGCAACGATCAAGACGCAGCGGAAAGACGTAAACTGACTTCCTAGGCAACCTGACAAAATAAGCAAGATTGAGTACTTTACCAGAAGTACTCAGCAAGTATCTTAACGTAAAAAAGTCAATGACATGTAGGGTAAGTTTGATAAAGCGGAGGACATGTAGGGTAAGTTTGATAAAGCGGAGTTTATATGCAGAAAGTGGTTTATATGCAAAGTGTAACACCATATAGGTTTTTAAGGGGGTGATTATTATTATTATTATTATTAATGTTGTTTTGGCCCCGGAGGGGGAAATATGCCTCTCCTACCAGTTCCCAAGTTCCCATATTTTAAAGGCAGCGATCGTTAGGATCCTGCTTGTCTCGAGAGCACGGGCATCTGCCCCCAATTCTCTACTTTAAATATAGGAAGTGTGACTAATCAAAGAGAGCTTTAACCATGTGAGTTCATGACCGAGAACTGCGGCTATTCGAATAGATTAAGTAACTTGTAACAACCCTAGCCAAATTATCTTTGCTTAAGCTGAATAGGATGAGTAGGCACTAATCTAGCACTTGAAAGGTCAAAATTGCCTTTTAAGGAGTTTATTTTGGGGTCAACTCAAAACTTGAAATTTTAAATGGCAACTTAAATTTTTTTCAATCTAAGAGTTGTATAACTTTTCATTACAAACAATGTTTCTTATTTGCACTTTACCTAATTTGGAGAGGAAGAGGCTCAAAAACTAGATTTAAATTCAGGAGCAATTCAAACACATCTCCAAAATCACTAAGTCTTGAAAATACAGCTGATTAGAGTTGTTTAGCTTCGGTTATTTCAAATTCTATACCTGGACTTGAGTTGGAGCTTTTACAAAAGTTTTAGAGTAAACTTTGAAGAACAAGTTTAGCAATATGAGCCAGGACTAAATCACCCTAGAAATTGCTTAAACTCTAGTCTAAAGGCAGTAACAAATTCAAAAACAGCAAAGACAGCTCTAAGTCTAAACCAGTGAAAGTATGCAACTTGGCATGAAGATTTCTGACAAAATTTAAACAGGACTAGAGCTAAACCCTTTATAAAAGTTTGAGTCCTAAGTATGAAATACAACTTCACCCATTAGGCCTTGGTCAAGATCTCAATAGAAATTGTTTAAAATCGGATCCAAATTCGACTAAAATCTTCAAATCAGCCTGAGCTTGAAAATCTGCTAAGTCCCCCAAACCGGAGTTCCCACAAACTTTGGTCTTAAATAACTTTCAATTCAGCCCGAATTTATGCCTAATGTCTTTCTAGGATTTGTAGAGTGTAGTTTGAACTACAAGTTTTATATTTTGAGTTGGTAGAGTTTAAATTGAAAAACTTGCACAAATTTCACTCAAACCTCACCCTCTCGTGCTGCACATGCGCCGGATCGGGCAGATCGCGCTCGGCGCGTCACTTTGCTCCGTGTGGCGCCGCCCTATCAGCGCCCTCGCCTTGACCAACCGCGGCTAGGACAAGACCGGACGGGCACCACAGCTGGCCAACCGCGCAGTGAGCACATCCCTATCCTCTACGCGCTATCTTGCCTACCCAGTCGCGCGCCTTTGCCTTACTGCCTCCGCACGCTACCGCGCTCCACGTCGCCGCCACCCACCGGAGCACGCCGCCACGGCCAACCGCCGCACTGACTCGACCACACGGCGCCGTTGCTGGCCAATGCTCCCGCTCGGCAAAAGATAACCATTAGGCGCCAAATCATCTGCGGCCAATGGCCTGGAGATCCCCTGAAGCTCCGCACGGCTCCGCTCACCAACCATGGCTACCGGCCAATGGCACCGCCCGACTCTCCTCCCCCACTCCCCTCCGGCCATGTCTTGCACGTGCACTAGCTCCGCCTCGCTCCCTCGCACGCTCCCCGACCTATAAAAGGCATGTATGAGCCGCTAGAGCTTCCTACCGCGCGCCCGCTCCTCTGCTCCACCCGCCGCTGCGCAAGCTCACCGTCGGCAGACTCTTTTCGCGCAACACCACCGCCTGCCACCGCTTCCAAACGACTCCCCGCAGCCTCGCGAAGCTCCCAGCGTCGCTTGTTTCTCGCCGAAGCCCTCACCAGCACCAGAACGCTCAAGTTCCCTACCGCCGTCGCCCGAGCCTTCCCCACCGCCGTTCTTCACTGACGAGCCCGCTCCGCCGCCACCGCATGCACCGAACTTGCTCAAGGTGAGCTCACACACGCGCCTAAGCCATTCGTTCCCTCGATGGCGCAGTAGTTTGCCGGAATCTCGCCGGACTTGCCACCGGCCGCCGCGAGGGCATTTCTGTGAACCTTTAGTTTTGTTCGGGGACCTCTGCGTTAGTTTCAGGGACCTACCTAAGAGTGTTTGAAAAACCTTAGGGGCCTCGAGTAAAACTACCATACCTTTTCTGTTTTAAACCTTGAATAAATAACCTGAACTTTGAAAATGCATAACTTATTGTATAAAAACTAGAAAAATGTCAAACCAGTTTGTTGGAATCCTTAAGATGTGTAATTTCATAGAAAAATATTTTTACACATGTCACTGTTGTGTATTGTTCTCTAGGAATTATTTCTTGATTAAGCCATTAAATGCATAGTAAATCATAGAAAAATGGTAAAATAGCAAAACCACTTTTTCTAGGTTTGTATCAGTGAGCTTGAGCTTAGAAAATGATTAGGACCCCAATTTAGATGATTATGTCACTGTTTGGGATGTATCTTTGAAATCTAGTGAAGAACCTTCCTTTTTGCATAGTAAATAGAATAGGTTAGAGAAAAATGTGATACTTGAGTTGGATTACACATGAAACCTACTTGCTAGGAAAAATATGGTTCACTGCAAGAAACATGATGAAACATGCCTTTCTTTTTATGCAAAGTTAAATAGTAGAAAAATCTGGAAAATATATATCCTTCACCAAAAATCATGAAAAAATCACACAAGACTCTGCTCCACTCGTGTAGCGCACTTTTAAAAGTTCAGCAATAAACTCTCTGTGTAAATCAAGATAAAAATAGTTAAGTGCTTGCTACCTTAGGGTAATGAAATAATTTTATTGATTTCTGTAGTAATCCAATGAACCCCAATTTTTTACAACAGCCTAGTAATGGTATAAAGAAGTCATTATAAAATTTTCAACCCCATAGCACATCATATGCAACTGAAATGAATTATGGAAGTTAAAGCTAAGGAATGGAAATAGAAACAATTTAAATAGTAATAAGGGTAAAATGGTAATTTCAGAAGAGGAACAGAAAAATATTCAGAAACATGATAACTTTCCAATCTAGGGTCTAATAATCTTGTCACATATGTATGAACACAATCACTATCAAGATCGAGCTAAGTGCTTAAATTAGAAAACACTACAACTATGACGAAAGGACAGTAAGTGTCGGTCTAAATGTAGTCGGTCTCGAAATGAAGTTTAGTTTACCATAATATATGAAATTTCATTCAGACTTGTTAAATATGAAGCATTGAATTATCTGCATATGCATCACGTGTAGAAGTGAATCTCGCTGACGGGACTTACGAGCTTCACCCCGCGCAAGAAGACGAACCCCTGGTGGACCTGAATCACGTGGAGGTTGAACCCGCGCAAGACCAAGCTCCAGAAGACTCACTAACTATCTCTAAGATTGAAGGCAAGCCCCGGAGCATGTCCCCGCTTTCTAAACTTATGCAATAATGTTGATGCTTATGATTATGCATTTAAGTTATTAGGCGTTGTTTGGAAACTTAGATGCATGAAACTTAGTACTCTTGATCTGAACACTAGTATGATAACCTGAGTAGACGCTATGCTTAATAGGGCATGGTAAAAGTCGAGTGATTGCCTGTCACTCGCGAGCTATAGGAGTTGTATGTTTACTTATGTTACAACCATAAGGACGACGGACGGGGTTGGGCTTATTGTTTGGTACTTGGTGGTTTGCCCCGTCTATCTAAATGAAAAATGCTAAGGTCAAACCATGTCGGTGTTCATTATCAAGTATTTGAAAGTACTAATCTCATACCTAGTATGGGATGGGGAAGCCCAGTATCTGATTGAACTAGGACGTGGCTTATACTCCTACTGTCCCTGGGACGTAGTTCCCCTGGTGCATCATGTGGGTGCAAGTGCAGTCACAGTACGGCGTCGTCCGGGACTGTGGAGCCTTGTAGCCCAAGGGAAGTTTGGCCCTGACACATTCCTAGGGATTGATGGGAACGGCTGACAGATGAAGTGAACCCGGTGTGGTCCATGGGTGTCGTGAGGTTAGGTTCGCCATGTATGGTTAATAAATTCGATTCAAATCGTCTGCCTCTCATAGTTTGGGACTACTTGATCGCTATGCTGCACTGAGTAAGAAGTGGAACAGAATGATGATAATCTTGATGCTTGAACTTAATTGTTTAATCACCTTGCTTGACTAGATTAGGTGCTTACTTAGAATGGTAAGTGAATATAGAACCTGATGCTAAAACTTGAAAATAAGGATCAACTATTAGTCGCTTTTGGCAAAAATAAACACACAGCCAAAAAGTCTACATGTCTAGAAGTTGGTGAATTAGTAATCACCTGTCGGGTTAGTCTTGCTAAGTATTAGTTGCCCAGCCTTGCTTGTGGCTTACTTTTCAGGTTGTGTTGATTTTAATCAAGTGGCTGCTAGCTTCACTTGGCCTACCCAGCTCCCTCCGGGTTGGACGGTCGAGTAGAAACCATTCTCGGACGGCGAGGATCATGGTTTCTGATATCATAGTTGGCTTCGCTGTGATATCCTATATCGGCATTTAGCTTTTGCTTGATTTTACTTTTCCACTGTTTTAACACTCTGCAAACTTGTTTGAATTTCGAACTTATGATGTAATAAATTATGGAACCATGTTTAATCTAGTTGGACTGTTGTAATCTCTGGGACCCTCATTTTCGTGTGAGCATACTTTGTTCGATCCAAAATTAAGTGGTTTATCGGGTATAACCCGACGGACTGCCGAGTTAGGTTGATTAAAGTGTAAGTTTGCGTGTTAGGCGAAGTTAAATACACTTTAGCCAGGTTAATTCGGGGCCGTTCCACCACATAACTTTGCAGAGCCTTTACACTCTATCCATACGATCGGGTAGCCCATACCAAGGTCTTTTGGTGGTACTACCCTACGAGACCCGTACCCACCAGCGTCAATCTCTGAACGACATCCTCTAGCTCCATCCACGAATAACTCTGGGGCCTAAGCAGGGGCCATTCCATGTCCCGCTCAAGGACACAAACTCGGGAAAATAGATGCATCATATGTGATATACAATACCACCAGGCCACTCTTAACCTCAACCAATGACCCGTGCCAGCCGGACCTGGGACTCTGCAAAGGTCTTGCTCCAGTATATCCGTTACCCACCGTGGCTCCTTGGGATGGTTTACTAGATTTTGTAGTGGGGTGTGAATCAAGTCCTCACATAAGTAGGCACTCCCGAAGGCTATACCTTTTTAGCTCGTATTGTTGCACATATACACTGGAAAGACTTTCTCAATGAGTTGTTCCTTAAATGACCGAGGTAACGTTGGTTAGGGCCCTTTGCGGGGTTACCCAATTTACCTCGTACACTTTTTAGTTGGTTGCTAGTCAAGCTTTATAGTTCATTTCCTATAACATAACTCACATCTAAAAGGTAATAGATTGAATAGAAAATATGAAATTTATTAGGCCCTGGATACAAGACCATTCCTAGGGCTTTAGCAAGGAGGGAGAATAAGAGCTTGCTTTTAGGAATATGCCTAACCTTATATTTAGGAGGCTCATGGAATATGCAATATTACTTTACTATCTTGGTTAAATTTTAGTATTGCAAAGCGTAACATGAACAAGGGGTTGGTGTTAAGACTTGCCTTGCTTGTCGGTGTCAAAACCGAATTTTTTTTAGTGGATTACTAACTTTGATCCTTCGGGGAGAACTTAAGTTACTAATAAATAAAATAAATAAATAAGCAATCAATCACCAGTCAAAATAATCCAAAGTTTATTGCAAAGAATTTAAGGGGTGTTGTGAAGAGGGTTGGGCTATCAAAAACGACCTTTTCTAAGCTCCTAGGAAGGATTTGGAGATTGGACACGATTTCTAGTAGGATTTCTTATAGGTTTATTATATGGCTTTCTAGTTCTAAGGTTTTAGGATATGAGTTTAGGAAGGTGAATCTATGGATGTGTTTAGAGTATATTCCAATATTTTTAGGAATTTATTGGATATTTTTGGAGCTAAGGGATGTAAAAGGAGAAATTTAGGGTACACTAATGGGGCTTTTCTATTGGTTGAAAATGGTTTTATTTAGGGTTAAACCTTAGAGATGTAAAAATAGTTTAGATTGTTCTAATAGGTTTATGGTATCATCTAATATTTTTGGAAATTTTGGTGAAATTTTTGGATGAAAGGAATGGGCAGAATAACATTTTGTGTACATTCTGCCAGGTGAACCTAGCGTTATTAAGTTGTTCGTGTGGCTGACGTGTGGGGACAGGTCAACGCGGTCGGTGGGGCGCGTCGGGGGCTTACTGTGCTGTGCATCGGGTGGTGGACTCATGGACTAGGGTGCGGGCGAGTGTGTGGTCCACTGAACCATGCGCATGGGGAGGTGAGAGGCTGACGGGCGCGATGACGGGGCTGGCGGCGTGACGTGTGTGTGCGGCTGGTGGGTGGGTTTGGGTGCGAAGTGGCCCTGAGGGCTCGGGGTGGTGCGGTGAAGAGGGCGGGCTAGGCCTCGTGGTGGCTTAGGGTGTACGACGGCTGGAGTGGCTCGCCGGAGAGGGACGGCGGCACGGGAAGAAGGGGAGGCGTAGTTTGGGCAAGGTTTGGAGCCGTGTTAAGGCCTCGTGCATGACCCGGGTGAGAAGCCGCACACGTGGGCGAGCTTGGATTGGTCGGCAGGAAGTCGGAGCAACGCTAGCGGCTGGCCGGAGTTGGGCAGCATGACGGCTTAACGGGAAGGCAGCTAGAGAGAGGATTAGAGGGGGTGGGGAGCATTCGGGCAGCATGACTGAGCTACTTGGGAAGGTTTTTTGAGCAGCGTGACGGTCGGAACGGAGTGACGGTGAGCGGTGGTGGAAGTGGAAAATTCCTACAAGATGCCACCGTACCCATGTACAAGCAAAAGATGATTGTTGTGGCTACTATGGTCCTTCGCAATTATATCCGTGAATATGGAGGTGAAGACATTGACTTTGATCGGTTTGATCGTGATCTTAATTATATACCTACTATTCCGGAAGGTATAACAAATATTCAGTTTCTCACTTGGCATCCGACCGATCTATTTCAGAGCTAATGCTCCAACTATGGATGTATTTCGCGATGAGCTTCCCCCAGGGTTGCTACGGCTCTCACTCTAGCCAGAGAAGATGTCCAGCTATGGAGCATGGCTGGGGCTAAGGGCCTCAGCTCTTGGCTTCGTGGTCGTTTTTTTTCTTGTAAAAGGTGATTAGGATCTTAAGGTTCTAAGCGTGTGGGGTGTGTGTTCGGGTCTCTGTATGATTTTTTCTTCTCTTATTAATGTAATGATATGCAGCTCTCCTGCATGTTCGAGAAAAATAAGTTGGCCACCACCCTTTCGCTTGGAACTAGTTAATTTTAGGGTGATTGATTTTGTATTATCATTTGGTGTTACCTAGGAATATTATTTTTAATTGGAACAATGTTGTCTATGTTGTCCAATACGATAATCTTGCACGGAAAAAGATAAAACAATACGGCAACAGGTACTGTAGCAATATGAATACGATAATCTTGCATGGAAAAAGATAAAGCAATCGCGATGCTGTAAACAACGACTATTCCCACCCATTCATATATTTTTTTATGCTGGATTTGCACCTGATAGCCAAATATGCAAATATGTATATAGCTTCTTCTTTCTTTTTTTTTCTTTTTTTGAGTTGGCGAAGTGGAGCTATAATTTTTTTAGCGAGAGCAGTCACTAATTCGATGAATCGCTGCTGGCTTCGTACAGTAATTACTGAGTACTACTTCGCGTACGAAAAGGAAAAGGATGCCGCGGTGGGAGTGATTTTGGCCCAAAAGTAAAAGGAAGCCGAGGGTTGTGTTGTCTGCACCGCCTTTGGGCGGGCCGTTATTTTGGCCCGTATGGCATTTGGGGCCGAAGCAGAGGCCCGGAAAGAATGCTCCTTCCGCATTTCCCCCTGGGCCGTCATTAAACGCTGCGATCAACTCGGCCACATCCAGTCAGGATAAAAAGACATGTCCCGGCGCACGTTAGTTCAGCGTACAAGCGCGCGCAATGGCACATGAATATCGCTCTAGGCCGGAGACAGGGTCCAGGTCGCGTATCCAATACGGAGTGCTCCGTGCTCCCTGCCTCTTCTCCGTGCGAGGGAACGGCAGCCGCGGCCCTACTGCCATCACACCGGCCGACCGGCGGCAGTGGCACGGCACTCAGGTGGATTTCGGCCGGCCGCAACTCGCAGGTGAGCGCCGCGGTGTCGTCGGTGGCACGGGAAGGGCCCTTAACTTTGCCGGCCCGGCGAGTACCAGTGCCTGCCAAGCAGACAGTCGCTGGGCCCACGCCGCTCCCTCTCGTGCATACAATGAAACAAGTATACAACTAGTGCAAATCACCACACCAGGTACCAGGGCACCAACCATTGTCTCGCCGTGCTCACTCAGATCGATGGCAAAAGCCAGTAGTGGAGAAAAAGACAGAATACAAAGGACCATGTCATAATCTGTATTTTTTTTTACGGACGCTAAGAGAATTATCGAAATTTTATTAGAAGAGGAGAAATAAATAAAAAATATACAACTAGGGGCAAAAATAAAAAACACACAACACGATGAAATTAATCAAGTGCTCAGACATCTGCCTTCTGATCATGCCCCGGGATATAATGGTTTCAATGGTGTCTTTATCAAGAAATGCTTGAACATTATCAAGGAGGATTTTATTAGGCTTTGTATCAATTTTGCTTCAGGTAACTTGGAAATCTCTAGAATCAATGGTTCCCTGATCACCTTGATTCCTAAGAAGGATAACCCTAGACATGTAATGATTGCAGACCCATCTCTTTACTCAACTGCTCGCTTAAGTTTTTTGACCAAATTGTTGGCAAACAGATTGCAGAGAGTAAGTAATTCTTCAGGTGATTCATAACAACCAATATGGCTTCATAAAAAGGAGAACAATACAAGATTGTATGGCATAGGCTTTCCAATTTCTTCATATCAGCCGCAAATCTAAAAAAGAGATTGTGGTTCTTAAACTTGACTTTGAGAAGGCCTTCGATAAAGTTGAACATGAAGTTATCTTACAGGTTCTACAACATAAAGGTTTCTCTGATAAGTGAGTTTCATGGATTAGGGGCATTCTTTGCTCGGGTTCATCCTCGAGGTTGCTAAATAGAGTCCTTGGAAAACCTTTGAAATACAAGAGGAGCTTAGGCAAGGTGATCCTCCTATCTCCTATCCTCTTTGTGATAGCTACGGACCTTCTCCAGTCAGTTATTAATGACGCAGCTCAGAGAAATTTGCTTGGACATCCTCTTGGTCCAGACTTTGGTAGTGACTTCTCTATAGTGCAGTATGCTGATGACACTATGCTCATTCTCCCAGCTGAGGCAAAACAACTTCAGAAACTTAAGAGCATCTTGCAAGTCTTTGCATCTTACACATGTCTTAAGGTTAATTACATGATCCCAATTAATGTTGAGGAATCTAAGATGATGCTCCTAACATAGGCCTTTGGCTGTCATGTTGGTAAAATACCATTTACATATCTAAGCCTACCTCTTGGCACTACTAGGCCTATAGTGGTTGAATTCATGCCTATCCTGACAAGAACGAAGAGACGTCTCATGGGTATTTCTAGAATGCTTTCCTATGTAGGGAGATTACTTTTGGCTAACTCTATCTACTCAGCCTTGCCAACTTTCTACATGTGTACCCTTAAAATTCCTGTGGAGATAATTAAGAAGCTAGACAAATATAGAAAGCCATGTTTATGTTATGGTGGTGATTTATCCAAGAAAGGTGGCTGCCTTGTTGCATGGAAACATGCCTGCATAAGTAAAGAGGAAGGTGGCCTAGGTATTATCAACCTCATGACTCAAAACATTGCTCTCCTACTCAAGTTCCTCCACGAATTTTACAACAAGATGGATTAGCCTTGGGTACATTTAAATTGGAATTGTATTTACAAGAATGGAACTCCACCTCATGCTAGGTCCCAAGTGGGTTCTTTTTGGTGGAGGGTGTTGTCGCTTGTTATTGCCATCTTTTTAGTGCTATTTAAGTAGTGTTTTTCGACTACTTATTATACTAACTCGTCACTTGGCATCTAAAATAACTCCATATTCGCATGTGTCTTGTATTTTGGATCGTATTGCAAGATGATAGGAAATACATGCAAAATTGGATGATTTGCACAAAGCCCACCTAGAAGCACAAGCCCAAAGGAATCGAGCCCAGTTGAGGAAGTCCATGCGACCACCTAATGGATCATGTGTGCTTTCACAGCCCAACCCACAGTGAACGCCAGGCTAATGAGACTTAAGCATGAAGAAATAGGAGTTTTGGAAAGTTATCCACGAGATCAAGTCAACCCTAAAGATATTCGCGTAGCCCAAGACAGCATGATCTTTCGGTGCAAATTCGGAGACTTAAACGACCTCTAATGAAGAAAATTTGACTACCAAAGTTGTAGCCATCGTTGAGGGCTTCGATTTGAACATATGAAAAGCATAATTTCGATTATGAAACTAGAAGATATGACCCTCGAAATCCATGTTGTGCTGAGAAGTTCGAAACAGACATATTATCTCCCGTCGCTATTTTAGGACCTTAACTTCATTTCCAGGGAAAGAAATGAATACCAAAGTTGAAGATATTTTCATGCTATACACAATTTAGGCATCGGATTTACCCTATTTGGAGTTCAGACGTGGGAGATATGATGTTGGGAAGGAAGGGCTGCGTAAAAGAAAATTCTGGACGAGTCAGATTTTATAGAAATAAGGTTTGCTTAACTCTCAAGCAAGGAGCTCGTGCAAGGGAAGGTGAAGTACGTCCCAAGGCTTCCCAAGGGTATAAATATGATCCCTAGGCACCCTCAACGGAGACAATTCAGATTCGAAGCAGCAGAAGCCGAAGAACTTAGGGGACAACCATCTACAGAGAGCTGAGGGCCGTGTAGTTGTCCGAGGGCTAGCTTAGACTATGCTCTGGCCAGCGTGATCACCCTGCCTGGAAGATCCACGCCAGAGTTCTGGAGTTAGGATTCACAAATCACGTGTATGGCCTCGGTGGAGATCTTGTGATGAACAATTATTCATGGTGAAGGAATAGATGAGTTCCAATTCAATAACGATCCATATACGAGTTTGCTTATTCCAATCTATGGACGTAGTAGATTGCATAGGATATTCTTGTAGCCATGGTGACTAGAATTGCATGCATGATCTATCATAACAGTTAGGCATGTGCTTTATGTTCATGTCCTTAGACTGCTTGCACTGATAGGTAGGATCGTGACATGATCTAATACCATGTAAGGCGGGGGTTTTCGAGAACCAGACCCGAGGTGGTGGTTTAAAGATGCTTTGAAGGAGAACCATGTGTTTGTGTTGACACCGGTTTTGACCAGTCAACCAATGGTGAGAAGGTTCCAAGAGCCGATGGAATCAGGAGAAAGAGTCCGATACAAATATGACGTCTCCACCAAATATGGAAAAGCGTGGAGATTTATTTTAGTTAGTTTTTAGAATCATTGTAACAGTTCATGTCGTAACCGATTAGGACTTTAGCTTGCTCCAGGGTATAAATAAGCCCAGGGCGTTGTAATGGGAGAATCATCAATTCAATTAATACAACGTTTACTTTTTCCGGTGGCCTGTCGCCAAAATCCTAGGAGTAGGAATAGAGTAGAAACTGATGAGTTTTTTCTAGCGAGCAGGACTGCATCGGCTTCGATATCCGGTGAACTTTGCCGTCACCATCGACTTTTACGTTCTCGGTCAAGTCGGTGACGGTCTGATGGAGCACGACACCGCCGAGAGGCCTCGCTGTTTCCTTGTACGCCTTGCATCTCCATCTCAGAGGTTGCAGCATATCCATGGGATACATTAGCTGATTAGCATCAGCCCATGAGTAGGGCTTGAACCGTGTGAGCTATATATTGCCACGTCAACACCTCAGTTCGATCAGGCAGGAAGAAACACTCCGCAGCCCGCAGGCCAGCCGTTCGTTCTTCCAGCGTGCCGCCATTTACTGAACAATTTGCTTTGCCAAGAACACACTGGCGAGACAGAGGCCTAATTCATGCCTAGTACAGAACACCGGCTGACCACGCTTTGAACTCCGACAGAGGACTTCCCCCCGCGGACGCCTAGCCACGAGATGAGGTTCATGTTGACGATGAGGTTGAGGTGTTTAAAGTGAGATGACGCCATGACTGTCGTTAAATGGTGCGATCAACTTGGTGTTTGGAGTTTGGACAGGCAGGAAGATCAATGGATCACACATAGAGCATGTAGCCGAGTTCAGCCGTTCGCGTCCTTGGACCTGGAGCCAGGCAGCCAGCTAACAACTAATAAGAGATGTTGAGGCAAATCAGAGCATGTCCCGGCGCAGGTTAGTTCAATGAACAAGAGCGTGAAGCAGAACGCACGCGCACAGGACCACCGGGCAGCGGCACACGAATCGCTCTGGGCCAGAGATAGTCCTACCACTATAACAGCCAGCAGGGCACCGTGACGCTGTGTCGAACTCAAACCGAACACAAACGTTTTATCAAAAAAAAAAACGAACACAAACGCCAGTACAAAGCAAATGAGAATTCAACGGACCATGTCATAATCTGTATTAGCCAATCATCAGAATCAGAGGCGGAATGTGCACGGGCATTAACATCAATCTGGAGAATGTCTTTGTTACAGCTCCAGCCGCAGGGTCAGTACAACTTCAGCTTCAGCAATTCGTAAGCAATTCACCTTCACCTCAGCTCTCGGCCCTGGATGCGAGGCCGTGGGACGACTTGGCCAAGCAAAACAAAACATAGGGCTTGGCACGGCGCAGAAGGGGAACAAAATGGGGAATGAAAGGAAGCAAACAGGGGTTGCGATCTTCTCTTTCGAATTCCGAGGTTTCTTTGTTTCTTTTTCTTGGATGAGGCTGAAGTCAACGAGGTCAAAAATGGCATTGGCGGCTTCACGCGTCAGCTTCACGGTTGGTTAATGTCGACGGCATGGTCCGGATCTGGTGCTCCTCCATATCCTATGAACAGAACATCCTCTTCTGCACAAAGAAAGGGTTGGTGTTCAGCTTATAACAATTTATAGTGAGTAGTATGTAATTCAGTCCAGAGGATTGGCAAACGATGTTGTAACAAACAGTTTCCAGTACACGTACCCTAACTCTAGACGACTCCTGTACAGATTCCAGAGCCTCCACCAGTGACTTCTGCTTCGCCACCGTGGCATTCAACACCTGACATGCAATAAGCAATGTTAAATTTATGACTCAATGCACAAATAGTGAGCCGTCAGGAGAATAAGCTGCAATAAGAACAATCAGGTCAACTAAAAGCTAGATGGTGAAATAGCTCTAATGGTGCAGAGTTCATAAATGTGAGTATTCAAATGATCAATCACTATACTATGATAGTCGATACATTGCACAACCGAGATTTGCATAGCAAACTATAAGAACTTACTCTTTTGGTCCTCTCCAGGTCAGCCTCAACAGATTTGATCCGCTCGAATGAGCTCAACAGTACGAGTTCCTTATCTTCTGGGATCTGTGGTGGTTTCGTGGCAAGATGATTGCACAAGGACTCGAGATTGTCAAGACGCTGTAAGCAGGCGCACATCTCTTCATCACTGACGGTCCGAGGCCGTGGCTTCTCAGCTGCTTGGATTACTGGAGGAGCAGAACGATGGACGATCTCAAGCCTCCTCTCAGCTCTAGAGATGAAAAGCCGGATGAAGGAAAAGAGCTTGATCAAGGCTGTGACTACAAGTTTGATCATGTTTTCCCATCCCCTTGGAGCAATTGTACCATCCACATTAAGAGCATTGTTCCCTGCCAATCATTAAAAAGAAAAGGTTAGCGATGGCTGCTGCAGCGGCAGTAAAGAAAAGACAGGTTTGCTTCTTGAAGGTAAAGGTTCTTCTATGATGTACTGCATAATAAAATAAACTCAGATGGAGTGAATCATAGAAAGAAATCAAATGAAGCATATTATTAGAACCAGAGGTGCACAACAAATAAGCATAGCAAACTAGCATTAAAAATCATATACTCCGTTCTGCAATGAATTAAGTTTTTTTTTGGTAACTCAAGCAGTAGAACACATGAAAATTATTCACCAGGATATATTTATCAATGAAAGTCTAGCATGAATCAATTCAACACATTAAGTATACATCACAGCAAATGCGTGTCCTACATGAGGCCAACCATCTAAGCCACACTTCAGTCCTCTAGCCATATTATGTCAATGTTGACCATCTAAGCACCATCAAGTCCACTATCATTTACTAGTGTTTGGGAGGCCTGTGGTCCCGACTCCCAAGAATTAATGACTGGCAGTGTTCAGACAATAACAACTACTAATAATTCATGCAAATAGAAATTTCATGGTTGCGGAGCAATAACATAATATGAAATGAGAAAGTGGTACACAATCTTCAATGTCCTTACACTGTATAACATGTTAGCTAGCAATTATAGATTCAGAACTTATTTAACCAAAATGAGAGGAAAAGAAGATACCGAGATCATGAGGCCTAGTGTTGGTGGAAGATGGCCCAAAATTAGCCATTGGTTTCTGCACCATTTCATGAGTTCTTCGCACTCCGCGGTAAGATTCAGGAGCCATATCCGGGTGACCCTGATCGTCACAGCTGAAGTATGTTGCACAATCTGTGCCCTTTACCTACGGCAGAAATAAATACAAAACATCAATATGCTGAAAGGTACCATGTACACAATGAAACGGCACAAGAAATGCAGTCTGTAAGACTAAGAGAACAGGGAAAATCAAATCCAACAGTAAGAAAAGAGATAAGGATAAACTTACTTCCTCACGAACTGGAGTCAGGCAACCATAGTCAGAAACTTTTTGAAAGAATGATGGGCCAAAATCATCAATGTCAGATCCTGATTCAGCATTTGATGTATCACTTAACATGCCCTGCCACTGAAAGAGAGAAATATATTAGCTTAGAACAAGAATCCAGAGAAGCAATCTGCTTGCTGCAATAATCGAATGAAGAATGTCATTTACAAGCTTACTTTCAACTGTTCCAATCGAAAAGAAGAGCAGCTTCTTTCCTCCCCCTCAGAAACAGGTTTGATTTCCCGCACACATCCAGCTTCCAAGTTGTGTATCAGCTACAAATAATATATTTATCAGTACAAGGAAAAACAAGGACAACATATCAACCAAAATATATTCAGGTAAACACAATGCTCAAAATGGCACCTTCAATATGTAAGGATCATTCCAAGGCCCTTTGTTTGATCCAAGACAACCACCCTTATCGCTGCATGTGCATGAACCACCAAGGAACTCCGGCAACTCACTGAGAAAATAAAAGTATCAACAAAAGTCAAAAACTGAAGCTTCAAAATAACTTGAGAATCTGTTCAGATGAATGCATAGTTGTATTTATCTTTACCTCGAATCTATTACTTCAAGAAGCCTACTCTGGTAGTTCGAACCAAGAACCTACATACAGAAGAAAGAAACCTATGATTGTTATACCAAAACAGATGACCTCTAAGGATGGAACATAATTTCAAGAACTTACATGTATCTTGGATGAAGTTTTTGGGTCAAGGAAGCCCTTCACGCTGTTCCAGATCCACTTGAATCCACTGCCCGCATTCACGACGAACATTTGATGTAATGTCTGCATTTATCACAATAAACTTGAGTGGTTCACCGGGCCAAAATACTAACAACTGAATATCATTAAAAGTAAAGTTACCTCAGGATAATAGTCACTGTCAATCTTCTGCATTCGGTTAATAAGTTCCCTAGCAGTCTTGGAGAAATTCTTAAGGCCCTGTAGACAGCAAGCAAATTGAAGAGACAACAAAACAAGATCTGCATTCTGCAAGCACAGTTCAGAATGAAATCATTCACATACCACACCCTGGACGTCCAAGATGGTGGTGGTAGAGTCAATGTGCCTCTTAGCGGCCAATGTGCAGGCTGGGAATCTCTCCCTGAAGGCCCTCTCAAACTCCTGGACATGATACTTGATGTAGCGATCCGTCGAGGTAATGTTCATAAGCTTGTTCGGATCCACCTTCCCGAGCCTCTCGATGTACACCGGCCGGCCCTCACGGTCGACACCGTGGTAGCCCTGAGGGTAGTAGCGCAGCACGTCATCCAGTTCTTCGAACTCGAAATCCTGAAGACATGAACCCAGCAGCGAATTTAATCATCGGAAAAGAACCAAACAAATACTTACGAAAAACTACTAGTTCCCGGGTTTGTTTCGCAGTTCAAAGTGATCACCTCAAGGATCGTGTCCGCTCCGAATTCCTTCCTCCATTTCAGCATGTCTGCCCACATCTGCATAGCCTTCTCTGCGTCGAACTTCCTGGCTTTCAAGAACCTGCGGCAAGACATTTGTCTGGCATGTTTAGATCCTAGCATTTCACAAAAGCTATCCAAATAGAGGCAATGAACGGAAGCGGAGCTTTTTGTTCCGCGCAACAAGACCTGAGCATCATGTGGTAGTCGTCGTGTTTGTCGGGGAGGAGCCCGTGCGCGTTGAGGCGGTCGCGGAAGGCGGCGACGGCGCGCTCCTCCTCGGCGTCGCGGACGTCCTCGATGGAGATGGCCGCCGGCGGGAAGCGGAAGTCGACGCGCCGCCTCCCGCGCTTCTTGAGCGCGTGGATGGCCTTGCGCCGCAGCGAGCCGATCTTGCGGCGCCGCCGCTCGTCCTCCGAGTTGCCGTCGCACAGCGATATCTCGATGTCCTCCGCATGGCTCACTGCAGCAACACATTGGCACGGCGCCGCGTTAATCATCACAAAGCATCCCAAGAGAAAAACATGAAAACTTCAGAAACCAAGAACACGAACCCGTTCTCCCCCTTACCTGACATCTTCGTCGACAAATTTGCGTTCCACAATAGCTCAGCTCAGACGTCGCGCTCCAATGGCCACTCTTCAATCTCCACCCGCTGCAGGAGAAACACTCGGAATGATCAGTGCGCTGCAGCAGCCGTAAAAAAGAAGGCGCATTTGGTAGCGCGGCAGGGCGAACCCTGCGCCACAGATCTGAGCAGGAAGAAACGGAGCAGAGGACCAAATCTCGGGGCCAAAAAAAGATTGCAGTTTCCAGGACCTGAAGAAGAACCTGCATTGGTTACTACTAAAAGCAGCGTCGCCATAAATTCCACCCAGAGAAACAGCATGTATCAGCAGCGCCCCCTCATTTATTTCGGCGCAGGAACTCGGAGAGAATAAAAACGAAAGATCAAGCCTGACATGACAGCTCGAATCCGTCGCCAGAACCGAAAACAAACACACCAACGGCGAAGCTACTACCACCACTCCCACCCCGGAAACACCTCCGGTAAATCGTAGGTCAAAACAGATCCAGGAACCATGGAAAGACGAAAGCAAAACAAGGTAAATCTCTCACGGAAGAGCAAGAAACTCACATTTTTTTGTTTTGGAATCAATCAAGAATCTCGGCAGCTAGGGCAGGCGAGAGATTGGAGCTCTCTCTTTCCTCCCCTGCTCCCCCACCTCTCTCCTGTGCCTCTCTGTCTCCTCTCAGTTTGCTCCTTCTGCGGCTGGTAACTGGAAGGGGGAGGTGGGCACTGGCTCTCGGCTCCTATATAACCGTATTTTTATCCGCAGATCACAGTACAAAACCCTGTATGTACATGCATACGCGTACAGCCGTAGACGATCGAGACGATGTTGCTTTTGTTGCGGAGAGATGGGTACTCCTCCGTCCTCCGTGAGAGAGATGGGCCGAAGGAATGATTTTTATCGCCTGAAAACGTGGCGCGTTCGCTTTCCGGCGGATGAGGTGGACCTGGATTGTTTCTTCTTCAGATATATCTCCGCGCCCTTTTGGGATCGGGAGGATAGACTAGAGCCCCATTCCGGTGTTTAATGCCATCAAGATTCATGCGAAAATCTTGTACCAATAGGAGCTTGCAATTAAGGGCTTTGAACGGTTGCTGCAATTCCTGTGGATACATCCATGCCCAACTGGTAACCGTCTATCGGGTTTATTTTGGTTGTTAATCACTTTGATCATGCGCGTTACTATAGGAGTAGGAGTAGTAGTTTTATGTTGGTTTATGGATGGCATCCCCTTCATATATTGGAATCCAATATGACGAAATTTAAGATAAACCAACGGAGAGACACAAAGTTCTATGCAAAATATACTGCCATATTTAAAATTTATCGTTTAAGCTTAAACTTTTTCAAAAAAATGCAAGGGAACTTTTTTAAAAAAATGCTATAGTATATTAAAAAATTGTAAAGATCAACAATGTGAGATAAATGTTCCCCCCGAAGGTTTATCATGGAAAAGTTTAGTCATCCGTGCTTAAAATTTTATAATGTAGCATAAAAATGGTGCACACCGTACCATATAGACCATGACAATGCCTAAATCTTCACATACTCCCTCTTTGAAGTAATAGATGTATTTGAAATAGGAAAACATATTTCAAAGTAGATTTTTAGCTTTTAATTTCTCTTATAATACAATGTCAATTGCTAAAGACTCTATCATCTCAAAAAGTCTTCGAGTATAAATATATTGATGCAGATTTTTATACTAAGTATGCTTATAATTTAACTAATTATTAGTTAAAGTTTGCAAAGTTTGAATTTTTTTGTTCAAAATACGTCTATCATTTTTGAAAGGAGGGAGTATTTTGACTAGCAGTGAGAAGGCAAGAAGTGGTCAGCAAACTCATAATAATCCAAACAAAGGAGCCTAGCTCAGCTAAACCGGGTCTAAACATAACTCATTTTCTCCAACTACCAAAATTTATTAGTGTAATGTAATTGAGCTAGCTGATGTGCATGTCATAATCCAAAACGAGAAGGAGTCTAAATATGGTGACCCCGCAAGCATGAGTTTATGGCGAAATGCGTTCCTTGAAATGAACTACTGGCGATATTTTACAAGTCCTATTGCACAACATTATAACACTTGCTATTCACATTTGGGAGATGTGTAAATTCGAAAATCAAATAAAGCGAGTAACTAAAACTCCCACAGATACTACCGACTTATCTATAAAGTTTTCGAGCCGATGGGATCCATAATACAAATATGTTACTTTTGCGCAAAGTTGTGATAAGGTGATAGTGATTTTTCCCAGGCTCCCCAAATATAGATAGCATTGTTGATGAGAAACTTAGCATCCTTTTGTGTGACCACTATGGTTATCACATTGCCACCGTCCACCGGGTGACTTTTTTGTGATGGTAACACCCGACGAAGAAATCAAAGCTAATATATGTTTTCATGACATCGAGGACTGTAAATGTAAGGTATTGCATGGTTCATCGGTATGTCGATGTGTTCTAGTGCCCAATGCTCAATCCACCATGGCATGAAGTGGATCCAAAACCTCTTCTTTTTCTTTATTCAAAAAAGTAAAAGGAGTGGATCTAAAACTCTTCCTTAGGAGAGAAGGCCAATTAACAAATATTATAAAAGGAAGCGACTTTAGCGCTTTGCCGAAATAAAATTTGTCTCGAGAAGGTTCGTTCCCCACATGGCGATTCAGGTGGCAATTAGACCGGCGGCCGTCGCCGGCCACTTTGATGAGCCATGCCGCAAAGTTGAAGCAGCCGCACCACCATCATGGCGCTACAGCTCAGGAGGCCAGTGCTAATCACCGTCTCACAATATTAGCCGGTGGACAACAGTGATGTCATGTGATCCGGCCATCTTGCGTCTTATTGTCGCTTGTATGTGCTAGAGACCTAGAGTACGAAGCTATTGTTGTCAGTACAATGTACTATACGGTCTGATCACAAATAAAATACAGATTATTTTTTTTAAAAAAGTACTCCCTCCGTTTTTATCTATAAACGTCAAAATTTGTAATCTTTGATCAATAATTTAACTATTAATTTTTTATTTTTATAATGTAAATTTTATATGGTTGGATTTGTAATCAAATATACTCTTACAATGATTACAAGTTTACAAACATAAACAATATAAGATAAGATAAAATGAATGGTCAAAGTATTATTTAAAAGACTGTACCAAGTTATACCATGTCTTATAAACGCAGAAACCAGAAATTATTTTATTAAAAAAACAGAAATTAAGAAAAAAGGAAAACCAGAGAATGTCAAGAGCGTGCGTCGCTGCAGGTAGGTGAAGGAGAGCTCCGTGCGAGCTATCCGGCCTCTGTGCCTTTGTTAGGTGGCGCAAGCGCAACAGCGACCAGTAGCGCCACCTCTCGTTTTCGCAGGCCGGCACGAGACAGTCCTCGCGCACCACCAGCTCCTACCATCTGCACGGTCATGGACATTGCATTGCAACAAAGTAGGAGGCGAAATGCTAGACTCCCAGGGATAACAGTACAGTGCCACGGCAAAGTGGCAATTAATCTGACGTCTTCATCACAGGAAAGGTCTTTTTCTTCTCTGTGATTTCCTCTTTTTGCCAAAATTGGAGGAGGCAAGGCAAGAGGCACGGGACCGCGGGTGGACGGAAGTGGAAGCAGGGGCTACGAGAAAACGCCGCGCACGTATGCCGGTATGCGCATGCAAGCGAGAACAAAACGCATGGTTTAACAGTAGGAGATCGAGAAAGGTAGCGAGGTTGTGGACTTGTGGTACCAAGAGCATGGAAAAGCAGAAGGAACAGCATCATTTGGTCGTCAAAGAGCGTCCGTGTTCAGCCCTCTCTGTGATGCTGTGCGCGTCAGTTGGACCGGCACTAGCGGCCATGCTGGTGCTGGTTGGCGAGGACGAGACGAGACGAGACGGCTCGGCGCGGTGGTGGTCTCCGAGGCGGACTCGGCGGCCACCAGCAGCAGCCAACACCCACCTGGCCACCTCCTGACCTCCAGCACCACCACCACCGGCCAGACAGAGAGGCCGGCAGCGGCGGGTGGGTGCGCGCCGCCGCGGCCATTCCCATCCAAAGAGCACGGCGGGGTGAGCCGTAGGTTTCGCGCGTGGGGGGCGGGATGCGGATGGGTTCGGATTAGATTAGGTTAGATGCCGCGTTGATTAGCACCGGACAGCGATTAGATTTGGGGGCTTTTGCGTCGACGGGATGATGGGACGGGGTGGATTGTCGCGTTGCGGTCCGGCCTCGGGACCGTACGGGGAGTTAGGTGCGCGCGCAGGTCCGGTCCTGTCCGGTTCTCCAGGCCTCCTTCGTGGCGCGCCTCCCTAGCCGCGGCTCGCCAGCTGCCAGCCTAACCTCCCCGTACGCGTCCATGGACCGTGCTCACGGAGCAGCTCCGTTCGTCTTTCTCGTGCTCCACCTCTGGGCCTCTGGCAGCCTGGTAGCCGGCCGGGCAGGTAAAAGCAGCAAGCTTCGCCTTGCTGCGCAGACGCCGCAGGCAGTCAGGCACCTTCCCCACCTGGCCACCTCGCTTGGTTTCGCTGGCCCATTGCTGCCATGGACGCGGCGCACTCGCCAGTGGAGCTGGGCAGCGGCGCGGCGCCACTGCGGCAGCCGGCCGGTCCATGGACCATGGCTCCATCCCATGCGCCGCTCCGCCGCGGCAACATTTCATGAATCATGGGCTGGACGCCTGACGGCTCCGCATCGGGCGTGCAAAAAGGCCAGCAGGCCAGCCGCTGCCGTGCTTCTTTCAGCTTCACGAGACAGACAGCTCGATCCCTCCTCCTCTCGGCACGGCTGCGAAGCCGAGCTTCCTTCGTGCTCTGATTTGATCTTACCTTCGTTTGTTTGTATTGTTTATCATGTCCATAGCGACTTCCTTGAGCGTGACCAGACGAGAGGAGGCAATGTCCAGCTTCGTCTTCGTCTCGTGCACAATCATGGCGGCCGTAGACGGGAAATCCTTTCAACGGCGGCGAGGCGAGAGAGTCGGTGATAAAAGTATTCTTGTACCTACGCTGGTGACCGGCTGGTGACGACGGTACGAGCGTTCGTGTTGCCACTTGCCACACTGTTGGAGCCCCCGGACGGCCGGAGCGGCGTGGCGTGGACCGTGGACGTGGGTGACTGAACAATGAACCCGGGAACGTGGCTACTGCCTTCTGCCCTGCATGTAGGCTGTAGCCGTAGGGGACGGACCAGACGTGCATGAAGATGTTTGATTCCGAACTAAAATTTTGCTCGGGTTAAATAGGATGTTTGATGCTAATAAAAAACATTAAACATAATCTAACAATAAAAATAATTTGCATAAATAAGAATTAATTCGCGAGAAGAATCTACTAAATCTAATTAATCTTTGATTACCACGTGTGTATCGTAGCACCACGTGTGTATTCTACCGTCTGCCCCGGCCGGCCGCATGTTACCTTGCCGCCGGTCTGGCCAGCGGCGGTGGACAATCGAGACGGCGCGGCCAGCCCCATGTGCCGCTGCCGAGACACGTATCCACCTCGCCCCCGCGCGCTCCTCGTGGCCGGCGAAACAATAAACACGTGCACGCCGGCTCCACGGCGACGGATCTAGTAGCAACCCTGTTCAGAATGGTGATCTCCGGTTCCGGGTCGGCGGCGACCGCGTCCCGTTCAGGTTCGTCGAATCGTAGCTCGATGCTGTGCCTGATCCATGCATGCGTCCAGAGTCCAGAGGCAACTTGGCGCGTGCGCTTGCCTTGCGAGAAATGATGGCCCCCAACCCCAACGGCAGCGCCCGTGTGGAGCGTGGATCACCGATCGATCAAAGAGGGCCAACACGGGAGCCAACTTGTCATCACGGACCATCAATGCCGCCGCGAGCAACATGCTCGCGCACCGCGCGGGGGGGGCACCGGTTCTCGCCAGGGACGGCGTACTTGCACGTCCCATCGTCCGGGCATCCGGCAACGATGGCGACGGGACGGGGCGTACGTGCTCGGCTCTATCGGGCCGGCCGGAAAAAGGCATCTCGACGCATTCCCATGCCCTGCATCCGGGACAAAATCGTGGCTCGGCCAGGGTACCAAAGCCAAACGAACATCACGGTCTCCCAGCTCACAGGAAGCCAGCCAGGGATTCTCGGTGCCGTGCAACGGTGCAACAACGCAACAAGACGAGCGTTTTGGTCCTGTACCGTCCGCTCGGGGAACACGCACGCACGGGCGCGGTGGTCGCCAAGATTCGTTCGGTACGCCCGCCCGCGTTTAATAATGTTTCTCAATTCATTCATTCAAGCGGTACGCAACAAAGAGTTTGTTACCGGCAGTCCAGCAGCAGCACATCTGCACAATAATTGATGGGGTGCCGCCGGATGAGGCCAAAACGCTGGTGATTAGCGGCGTAAACACGGGCTCCTGACATCACGTCCATCGCAACCCATGCCATCGCAAGGTAACATTTGAAGACCGTGCAGTCAAAACGCAGGCCGAGGACCAGCCACAACAACTGGGATCCGGCGCTTTTCCGTTATCGATCCACGGGCAGGTCGAGTCGAGCCGAATCCGATCGGGATCGCTTGGGCGCATGCTGTGGTTTTTTCTACCGGACCACCGGGGCCTTTTGCCAATTTGCCGTCTTGCTGCGTGTTCACTCTCCCCCAAGCCTGGAACCGCTTGTCCCCGCCCGGTCTTGTCCCGACGCGCGCGGCCGTAACAGTAACACCACGGCCAAAGGGAACAAGATCTCCGATACCCCCCACGCTCCAGCTCCAGCGCGCGTGACCGAGCGGCACCACGGGACCATCGGCCATCGCGACCATGCTACAGCAGTCGATCAGGGCGCTCCGGCCTCCGGCGTGCTCAAGGACCGGGGGTGATCTAACG